>NW_024609468.1:0-150000 GCF_018296145.1 Oncorhynchus tshawytscha
TAGCCTGAAGCCACAGGGCTCTTCTGCAGGCTCCATTTCCCTACTCTCCTACCCCGAATAGCCTGAAGCCACAGGGCTCTTATGCAGGCTCCATTTCCCTACTCTCCTACCCCGAATAGCCTGAAGCCACAGGGCTCTTCTGCAGGCTCCATTTCCCTACTCTCCTACCCCGACTAGCCTGAAGCCACAGGGCTCTTCTGCAGGCTCCATTTCCCTACTCTCCTACCCCCCGACTAGCCTGAAGCCACAGGGCTCTTCTGCAGGCTCCATTTCCCTACTCTCCTATCCCGAATAGCCTGAAGCCACAGGGCTCTTCTGCAGGCTCCATTTCCCTACTCTCCTACCCCGAATAGCCTGAAGCCACAGGGCTCTTCTGCAGGCTCCATTTCCCTACTCTCCTACCCCGACTAGCCTGAAGCCACAGGGCTCTTCTGCAGGCTCCATTTCCCTACTCTCCTACCCCGACTAGCCTGAAGCCACAGGGCTCTTCTGCAGGCTCCATTTCCCTACTCTCCTACCCCGACTAGCCTGAAGCCACAGGGCTCTTCTGCAGGCTCCATTTCCCTACTCTCCTACCCCGACTAGCCTGAAGCCACAGGGCTCTTCTGCAGGCTCCATTTCCCTACTCTCCTACCCCGACTAGCCTGAAGCCACAGGGCTCTTCTGCAGGCTCCATTTCCCTACTCTCCTACCCCGACTAGCCTGAAGCCACAGGGCTCTTCTGCAGGCTCCATTTCCCTACATGGGAGCGTTGTGATCTGTAGGTCAGGGTTTCTGTTTTACCTGCTTATATGTACATTCAACAACACAACCGTTTTTTTCCTGTTTGTTTTTGATATTTCTGGTTAACCCTCCCCCCAAAGAAATCTACGATGAAGTTGCCTGTTTTCAACATGGCGGTGAATGGGAAAGAATGTTTGTTTTCCCCCAATTGGTGGGCGGGGTAGAGGGGAAGTCCTTACTGTCATGTGAATATGGAGTATGAGCCCCAGGTGTAAAGTAGTACACACAGGGTGGGACGGATGGGGCTCAGGGGCCGTTCATGGCTTTAATACAACAGCATCTCATGACAGATTTACTGGGTTGTTGGGATTAACTACTGTACTGGGAGAGGGAGACATCAGGTCTGTGACATTAGGGAGGGAGGGAGGGAGGGAGGGAGGGAGGGAGGGACCAGGGAACTGTGGCATTAGGGAGGGAGGGAGGGAGGGAGGGAGGGAGGGAGGGAGGGAGGAGGGAGGGAGGGAGGGAGGGAGACCAGAACTGTGGCATTGGGGAGGTAGAGAGAGAGAGAGAGAGAGAGAGAGACCAGAACTGTGGCATTAGGGCGAGAGAGCGGGAGAGAGAGAGAGACGGAGAGAGGGAGACATAAAATTCAACATACCAATTAGGATCTGGCTAAAAATATGTGAATCAGTCATAGAGCCCATTGCCCTTTATGGTTGCGAGGTCTGGGGTCCGCTCACCAACCAAGAATTCACAAAATCGTACAAACACCAAATTGAGACTCTGCATGCAGAATTCTGCCAAAATATCCTCTGTGTACAACGTAGAACACCAAATAATGCATGCAGAGCAGAATTAGGCCGATACCCACTAATTATCAAAATCCAGAAAAGAGCTGGTAAATTCTATAACCACCTAAAAGGAAGCGATTCCCAAACCTTCCATAACAAAGCCATCACCTACAGAGAGATGAACCTGGAGAAGAGTCCCCTAAGCAACCTGGTCCTGGGGCTCTGTTCACAAGCACAAACAGACCAGAACAGCAACACAATTAGACCCAACCAAATCATGAGAAAACAAAAAGATAATTACTTGACATATTGGAAAGAATTTTTAAAAAACAGAGCAAACTAGAATGCTATTTGGCCCTAAACAGAGAGTACACAGTGGCAGAATACCTGACCACTGTGACTGACCCAAACTTAAGGAAAGCTTTGACTATGTACAGACTCAGTGAGCATAGCCTAGCTATTGAGAAAGAGAAGAGAAGACAGGCTATGTGCTCACTGCCCACAAAATGAGGTGGAAACTGAGCTGCACTTCCTAACCTCCTGCCCAATGTATGACCATATTGGAGAGACATATTTCCCTCAGATTACACAGATCCACAAAGAATTCGAAAACAAATCCCATTGTGATGAACTCCCATATCTACTGGGTGAAATTCCACAGTGTGCCATCACAGCAGCAAGATGTTGTGACCTGTTGCCACGAGAACAGGTGAAGAACAAACACCTCTGTAAACAGGCCTGTGCCATTGGGGAAGGAAGCAATACAATGCTAATTAATTACTTAAAAATCATACAATGTGATTTTCTGGATTTTTGTTTTAGATTCCGTCTCTCACAGTTGAAGTGTACCTATGATTAAAAAAATTACAGACCTCTACATGCTTTGTAAGTAGGAAAACCTGCAAAATCAGCAGTGTATCAAATACTTATTCTCCCCATTGTATATATATATATACCAGATGGGGAGGAAGAGAAGGAGAAGGGGGAGAGAGAGAGAGAGAGACTGAGAAAGAGCGGGAGAGAGAGAGGGAGGGATAGAGAACAGGATAATATTAGCCTTCCCAGAGACAAGAGAGGAAAATTAGCTGGGTACATCTGGCACAATTATACCTCATTATTGTCTTAGTTGTCTATTATTACTGCCCCTGTTAAATGAAGGAGATCAACACTGAGGACACCAGACATTATTACTGTTAAATGAAGGAGATCAACACTGAGGATACCAAACATTATTACTGTTAAATGAAGGAGATAAACACTGAGGATACCAGACATTATTACTGTCCCTGTTAAATGAAGGAGATCAACACTGAGGATACCAGACATTATTACTGTTAAATGAAGGAGATCAACACTGAGGTTACCAAACATTATTACTGTTAAATGAAGGAGATCAACACTGAGGATACCAAACATTATTACTGTTAAATGAAGGAGATCAACACTGAGGATACCAGACATTATTACTGTTAAATGAAGGAGATCAACACTGAGGATACCAGACATTATTACTGCCCCTGTTAAATGAAGGAGATCAACACTGAGGATCAACATTATTACTGTTAAATGAAGAGATCAACACTGAAACATTATTACTGTTAAATGAAGGAGATCAACACTGAGGATACCAGACATTATTACTGTTAAATGAAGGAGATCAACACTGAGGATACCAGACATTATTACTGTTAAATGAAGGAGATCAACACTGAGGATACCAGACATTATTACTGTCCATGTTAAATGAAGGAGATCAACACTGAGGACACCAGACATTATTACTGTTAAATGAAGGAGATCAACACTGAGGATACCAAACATTATTACTGTTAAATGAAGGAGATAAACACTGAGGATACCAGACATTATTACTGTCCCTGTTAAATGAAGGAGATCAACACTGAGGATACCAGACATTATTACTGTTAAATGAAGGAGATCAACACTGAGGTTACCAAACATTATTACTGTTAAATGAAGGAGATCAACACTGAGGATACCAAACATTATTACTGTTAAATGAAGGAGATCAACACTGAGGATACCAGACATTATTACTGTTAAATGAAGGAGATCAACACTGAGGATACCAGACATTATTACTGTCCATGTTAAATGAAGGAGATCAACACTGAGGACACCAGACATTATTACTGTTAAATGAAGGAGATCAACACTGAGGATACCAAACATTATTACTGTTAAATGAAGGAGATCAACACTGAGGATACCAGACATTATTACTGTCCCTGTTAAATGAAGGAGAGCAACACTGAGGATACCAAACATTATTACTGTTAAATGAAGGAGATCAACACTGAGGATACCAGACATTATTACTGTTAAATGAAGGAGATCAACACTGAGGATACCAGACATTATTACTGTTAAATGAAGGAGATCAACACTGAGGATACCAGACATTATTACTGTTAAATGAAGGAGAGCAACACTGAGGATACCAAACATTATTACTGTTAAATGAAGGAGATCAACACTGAGGATACCAGACATTATTACTGTTAAATGAAGGAGATCAACACTGAGGATACCAGACATTATTACTGTTAAATGAAGGAGAGCAACACTGAGGATACCAAACATTATTACTGTTAAATGAAGGAGATCAACACTGAGGATACCAAACATTATTACTGTTAAATGAAGGAGATCAACACTGAGGATACCAGACATTATTACTGTTAAATGAAGGAGATCAACACTGAGGATACCAAACATTAGTAACACTGTCCTAATACTGAGTTGCACCCTTTCGCACAAAACATTAAGAACATCAACTCGTTCCATGACAGACTGACCAGGTGAAAGCTATGATCCCTTATTGATGTCACTTGTTAAATCCACTTCCATCAGTGTAGATGAAGAGGAGGAGACAGCTTAAAGAAAGATGTTAAGCCTTGAGACAATAGAGACATGGATTGTGTACGTATGCCATTCAGAGGGTGAATGGGCAAGACAAAATATTCAAGTGCCTTTGAACAGGGTATGGTAGTAGGGTCCAGGGGCACCGGTTTGTGTCAAGAACTGCAACGCTGCTGGGTTTTTCACACTCAATAGTTTCCTGTGTGTATCAAGAATGGTCCACCACACCAAAGGACATCCAGCCAACTTGACACAACTGTGGGAAACATTAGAGTCAACATGGGCCAGCATCCCTGTGGAACGCTTTCAACACCTTGTACAGTTCATGACCCGACAAATTGAGGCTGTTCTGAGGGCAGAAGGGGGTTCAACTCAATATTAGGAAAGTGTTCCTAATGTTTGGTCTACTCAGTGTAATCATAAAAAGACAGGACAAGAGGCAACATATCGTGATTGATAGACTGGACAACAGGCTACATATCGTGATTGATAGACAGGACAATAGAATACATGTCGTGATAGATAGACAGGACAATAGGCTACATATCGTGATTGATAGACAGGACAATAGGCTACATATCGTGATTGATAGACAGGACAATAGGCAACATATCGTGATTGATAGACAGGACAATAGGCTACATATCGTGATTGATAGACAGGACAATAGGCTACATATCGTGATTGATAGACTGGACAATAGGCTACATATCGTGATTGATAGACAGGACAATAGGCTACATATCGTGATTGATAGACAGGACAATAGGCTACATATCGTGATTGATAGACTGGACAACAGGCTACATATCGTGATTGATAGACTGGACAACAGGCTACATATCGTGATTGATAGACAGGACAATAGGCTACATATCGTGATTGATAGACAGGACAATAGAATACATGTTGTGATAGATAGACAGGACAATAGGCTACATATCGTGATTGATAGACAGGACAATAGGCTACATATCGTGATTGATAGACAGGATAATAGAATACATGTCGTGATAGATAGTCAGGACAACAGGCAACATATCGTGATACCAACAACAACCCTAAGCACACAGACAAGACAATGCAAGAGTGGCTTCAGCACAAGTCTCTGAATGTCCTTGATTGGCCCAGACAGAGCCCGGACTTGAACGCGATTGAACATCTCTGGAGAGACCTGAAAATAGCCGTGCAGAGACGCTCCCCATCCAACCTGACAGAGCTTGAGAGGATCTGCAGAGAAACATGTGAGAAACTCCCCAAATACAGATGCCAAGCTTGTAGCGTCATTTCCAAGACTGGAGACTGTAATAGACTGGAGACTGTAATAGACTGGAGACTGTAATAGACTGGAGACTGTAATAGACTGGAGACTGTAATAGACTGGAGACTGTAATAGACTGGAGACTGTAATTGCTGACAAAGATGCCTTTTGTTATTAAAATCAGTATTTCACCTTTATTTAACTAGGCAAGTCAATGGGGCGGCAGCGTAGCCTAGTGGTTAGAGCGTTGGACTAGTAACCTTTATTTAACTAGGCAAGTCAATGGGGTGGCAGCGTAGCCTAGTGGTTAGAGCGTTGGACTAGTAACCTTTATTTAACTAGGCCTGTTCAACCTCTCTTTCATATCGTCTGAGATCCCCAAGGATTGGAAAGCTGCCGCAGTCATCCCCCTCTTCAAAGGGGGAGACACCCTGGACCCAAACTGTTACAGACCTATATCCATCCTGCCCTGCCTATCTAAGGTCTTCGAAAGCCAAGTCAACAACAGGTCACTGACCATCTCGAATCCCACTGTACCTTCTCCGCTGTGCAATCTGGTTTCCGACACTCAGCCACAAGGTACTAAACGATATCATTACCGCCATCGATAAAAGACAGTACTGTGCAGCTGTCTTCATTGACCTTGCCAAGGCTTTCGACTCTGTCAATCACCATATTCTTATCGGCAGACTCAGTAGCCTCGGTTTTTCGGATGACTGCCTTGCCTGGTTCACCAATTACTTTGCAGACAGAGTTCAGTGTGTCAAATCGGAGGGCATGCTGTCCGGTCCTCTGGCAGTCTCCATGGGGGTGCCACAGGGTTCAATTCTCGGGCCGACTCTTTTCTCTGTATATATCAATGATGTTGCTCTTGCTGCGGGCGATTCCCTGATCCACCTCTACGCAGACGACACCATTCTATATACTTTCGGCCCGTCATTGCACACTGTGCTATCTAACCTCCAAACAAGCTTCAGTGCCATACAACACTCCTTCCGTGGCCTCCAACTGCTCTTAAACGCTAGTAAAACCAAATGCATGCTTTTCAACCGATCGCTGCCTGCACCCGCATGCCCGACTAGCATCACCAACCTGGATGGTTCCGACCTTGAATATGTGGACATCTATAAGTACCTAGGTGTCTGGCTAGACTGCAAACTCTCCTTCCAGACTCATATCAAACATCTCCAATCGAAAATCAAATCAAGAGTCGGCTTTCTATTCCGCAACAAAGCCTCCTTCACTCACGCCGCCAAGCTTACCCTAGTAAAACTGACTATCCTACCGATCCTCGACTTCGGCGATGTCATCTACAAAATGGCTTCCAACACTCTACTCAGCAAACTGGATGCAGTCTATCACAGTGCCATCCGTTTTGTCACTAAAGCACCTTATACCACCCACCACTACAAGTCCATGCTAGGTAAAGCTCCGCCTTATCTCAGTTCACTGGTCACGATGGCAACACCCATCCGTAGCACGCGCTCCAGCAGGTGTATCTCACTGATCATCCCTAAAGCCAACACCTCATTTGGCCGCCTTTCGTTCCAGTACTCTGCTGCCTGTGACTGGAACGAATTGCAAAAATCGCTGAAGTTGGAGACTTTTATCTCCCTCACCAACTTCAAACATCAGCTATCTGAGCAGCTAACCGATCGCTGCAGCTGTACATAGTCTATTGGTAAATAGCCCACCCATTTTCACCTACCTCATCCCCATACTGTTTTTATTTATTTACTTTTCTGCTCTTTTGCACACCAATATCTCTACCTGTACATGACCATCTGATCATTTATCACTCCAGTGTTAATCTGCAAAATTGTAATTATTCGCCTACCTCCTCATGCCTTTTGCACACATTGTATATAGACTCCCCCCTTTGTTTTCTACTGTGTTATTGACTTGTTAATTGTTTATTCCATGTGTAACTCTGTGTTGTCTGCTCACACTGCTATGCTTTATCTTGGCCAGGTCGCAGTTGCAAATGAGAACTTGTTCTCAACTAGCCTACCTGGTTAAATAAAGGTGAAATAAAAAAAATAAAAAAATAAAAGAAATAGGCAAGTCAATTAAGAACAAATTCTTATTTACAATGACAGCCTGCAAGAGCCAAACCCAGACGACCCTGGTCGCCGCCCTATGGGACTCCCAATCACAGCCGGTTGGGATACAGCCTGGATTCAAACCAGGGTGCCTGTAGGGACACTAGCACTGAGATGCAGTGTCTTAGACCAACGCGCCACTTGGGTGCTTCAACAAAAGACTGAGTAAAGGGTCTGAATACGTACGTAAATGTGGTTTTTCAGTTTATATATTTTTTAATTTGCCAAACAAATCTAAAAACCTGTTTTAGCTTTGTCATTATGGTGTATTGTGATGTCATTTTGGGGTATTGTGATGTCATTATGGGGTATTGTGATGTCATTATGGGGTATTGTGATGTCATTTTGGGGTATTGTGATGTCATTATGGGGTATTGTGATGTCATTTGTGTGATGTCATTTATGGGGTATTGTGATGTCATTATGGGATATTGGATGTCATTATGGGGTATTGTGATGTCATTTTGGGGTATTGTGATGTCATTATGGGGTATTGTGATGTCATTATGGGATATTGGAATGTCATTATGGGGTATTGTGATGTCATTATGGGATATTGGAATGTCATTATGGGCTAGTGTGATGTCATTGTGGGCTAGTGTGATGTCATTGATGTCAATGCACTGTATGAGAGGATCTTGCAGCACAGAATAAGAATTGACAGTTATGCTTGCTGTTGTTGTTGTGTTACCTAGCAACAGGAGTCTAGACAACCTTAAATCCCTGAACTATCCATCTGGATTGGTAAGGAAGAGAAAGGCTTGTAGGATCAATCACAACACTGTTCCTCGCCATCAAATCAAATCAAATGTTATTTGTCACATGCACCGAATACAACAGGTGTAGTAAACCTCACAGTGAACTGCTTACTGACAAGACCTTAACCAACAATGCAGTTTTAAGAAAAGTAAGAGATAAGAATTACAAATAATTAAAGAGCAGCAGTAAATAACAATAGTGAGACTATATACAGGGGGTACCGGTACAGAGTCAATGTGGAGGCTATATACAGGGGGTACTGGTACAGAGTCAATGTGGAGGCTATATACAGGGGGTACCGGTACAGAGTCAATGTGGAGGCTATATACAGGGGGTACCAGTACAGAGTCAATGTGGAGACTATATACAGGGGGTACCGGTACAGAGTCAATGTGGAGGCTATATACAGGGGTACTGGTACAGAGTCAATGTGGAGGCTATATACAGGGGGTACCGGTACAGAGTCAATGTGGAGGCTATATACAGGGGGTACCGGTACAGAGTCAATGTGGAGGCTATATACAGGGGGTACCAGTACAGAGTCAATGTGGAGGCTATATACAGGGGTACCGGTACAGAGTCAATGTGGAGGCTATATACAGGGGTACCGGTACAGAGTCAATGTGGAGGCTATATACAGGGGTACGGTACAGAGTCAATGTGGAGGCTATATACAGGGGGTACCGGTACAGAGTCAATGTGGAGGCTATATACAGGGGGTACTGATACAGAGTCAATGTGGAGGCTATATACAGGGGTACCGGTACAGAGTCAATGTGGAGGCTATATACAGGGGATACCGGTACAGAGTCAATGTGGAGGCTATATACAGGGGTACCGGTACAGAGTCAATGTGGAGGCTATATACAGGGTGTTACGGTACAGAGTCAATGTGGAGGCTATATACAGGGGGAACCGGTACAGAGTCAATGTGGAGGCTATATACAGGGGCTACCGGTACAGAGTCAATGTGGAGGCTATATACAGGGGTACCGGTACAGAGTCAATGTGGAGGCTATATACAGGGGCTACCGGTACAGAGTCAATGTGGAGGCTATATACAGGGGATACCGGTACAGAGTCAATGTGGAGGCTATATACAGGGGGTACCGGTACAGAGTCAATGTGGAGGTTATATACAGGGGTACCGGTACAGAGTCAATGTGGAGGCTATATACAGGGGGTACCGGTACAGAGTCAATGTGGAGGCTATATACAGGGGGTACCGGTACAGAGTCAATGTGGAGGTTATATACAGGGGGTACCGGTACAGAGTCAATGTGGAGGCTATATACAGGGGTACTGGTACAGAGTCAATGTGGAGGCTATAAACAGGGGTACCGGTACAGAATCAATGTGGAGGCTATATACAGGGGATACCAGTACAGAGTCAATGTGGAGGCTTTATACAGGGGTACCGGTACAGAGTCAATGTGGAGGCTTTATACAGGGGCTACCGGTACAGAGTCAATGTGGAGGCTATATACAGGGGGTACCGGTACAGAGTCAATGTGGAGGCTATATACAGGGGTTACTGGTACAGAGTCAATGTGGAGGCTATATACAGGGGTACCAGTACAGAGTCAATGTGGAGGCTATATACAGGGGGTACCGGTACAGAGTCAATGTGGAGGTTATATACAGGGGTACCGGTACAGAGTCAATATGGAGGCTATATACAGGTGGTACCGGTACAGGGTCAATGTGGAGGCTATATACAGGGGGTACCGGTACAGAGTCAATGTGGAGGCTATATACAGGGGGTACTGGTACAGAGTCAATGTGAAGGCTATATACAGGGGGTACCGGTACAGAGTCAATGTGGAGGCTATATACAGGGGGTACCGGTACAGAGTCAATGTGGAGGCTATATACAGGGGTACCGGTACAGAGTCAATGTGGAGGCTATATACAGGGGTACTGATACAGAGTCAATGTGGAGGCTATATACAGGGGATACCGGTACAGAGTCAATGTGGAGGCTATATACAGGGGGTACCGGTACAGAGTCAATGTGGAGGCTATATACAGGGTGTTACGGTACAGAGTCAATGTGGAGGCTATATACAGGGGGTACCGGTACAGAGTCAATGTGGAGGCTATATACAGGGGCTACCGGTACAGAGTCAATGTGGAGGCTATATACAGGGGTACCGGTACAGAGTCAATGTGGAGGCTATATACAGGGGCTACCGGTACATAGTCAATGTGGAGGCTATATACAGGGGATACCGGTACAGAGTCAATGTGGAGGCTATATACAGGGGTACCGGTACAGAGTCAATGTGGAGGTTATATATAGGGGTACCGGTACAGAGTCAATGTGGAGGCTATATACAGGGGTACCGGTACAGAGTCAATGTGGAGGCTATATACAGGGGTACTGGTACAGAGTCAATGTGGAGGCTATAAACAGGGGGTACCGGTACAGAATCAATGTGGAGGCTATATACAGGGGATACCAGTACAGAGTCAATGTGGAGGCTTTATACAGGGGTACCGGTACAGAGTCAATGTGGAGGCTTTATACAGGGGGCTACCGGTACAGAGTCAATGTGGAGGCTATATACAGGGGTACCGGTACAGAGTCAATGTGGAGGCTATATACAGGGGTTACTGGTACAGAGTCAATGTGGAGGCTATATACAGGGGGTACCAGTACAGAGTCAATGTGGAGGCTATATACAGGGGGTACCGGTACAGAGTCAATGTGGAGGTTATATACAGGGGGTACCGGTACAGAGTCAATATGGAGGCTATATACAGGTGGTACCGGGTCAATGTGGAGGCTATATACAGGGGTACCGGTACAGAGTCAATGTGGAGGCTATATACAGGGGGTACTGGTACAGAGTCAATGTGAAGGCTATGTACAGGGGTACCGGTACAGAGTCAATGTGGAGGCTATATACAGGGGTACCGGTACAGAGTCAATGTGGAGGCTATATACAGGGGGTACCGGTACAGAGTCAATGTGGAGGCTATATACAGGGGTACCTGTACAGAGTCAATGTGGAGGCTATATACAGGGGATACCGGTACAGAGTCAATGTGGAGGCTATATACAGGGGTACCGGTACAGAGTCAATGTGGAGGCTATATACAGGGGGTACTGGTACAGAGTCAATGTGGAGGCTATATACAGGGGGTACCGGTACAGAGTCAATGTGGAGGCTATATACAGGGGTACCGGTACAGAGTCAATGTGGAGACTATATACAGGGGTACCGGTACAGAGTCAATGTGGAGGCTATATACAGGGGATACCGGTACAGAGTCAATGTGGAGACTATATACAGGGGTACCGGTACAGAGTCAATGTGGAGGCTATATACAGGGGTACCGGTACAGAGTCAATGTGGAGGCTATATACAGGGGTACCAGTACAGAGTCAATATGGAGGCTATATACAGGGGTACCGGTACAGAGTCAATGTGGAGGCTATATATAGGGGTACCGGTACAGAGTCAATGTGGAGGCTATATACAGGGGTACCGGTACAGAGTCAATGTGGAGGCTATAGACAGGGGGTACTGGTACAGAGTCAATGTGGAGGCTATAAACAGGGGGTACCGGTACAGAATCAATGTGGAGGCTATATACAGGGGATACCAGTACAGAGTCAATGTGGAGGCTTTATACAGGGGGTACCGGTACAGAGTCAATGTGGAGGCTATATACAGGGGGCTACCGGTACAGAGTCAATGTGGAGGCTATATACAGGGGGTACCGGTACAGAGTCAATGTGGAGGCTATATACAGGGGTTACTGGTACAGAGTCAATGTGGAGGCTATATACAGGGGGTACCAGTACAGAGTCAATGTGGAGGCTATATACAGGGGTACCGGTACAGAGTCAATGTGGAGGTTATATACAGGGGGTACCGGTACAGAGTCAATATGGAGGCTATATACAGGTGGTACCGGGTCAATGTGGAGGCTATATACAGGGGATACCGGTACAGAGTCAATGTGGAGGCTATATACAGGGGGTACCGGTACAGAGTCAATGTGGAGGCTATATACAGGGGATACCGGTACAGAGTCAATGTGGAGGCTATATACAGGGGTACCGGTACAGAGTCAATGTGGAGGCTATATACAGGGGTACTGATACAGAGTCAATGTGGAGGCTATATACAGGGGGTACCGGTACAGAGTCAATGTGGAGGCTATATACAGGGGATACCGGTACAGAGTCAATGTGGAGGCTATATACAGGGGGTACCGGTACAGAGTCAATGTGGAGGCTATATACAGGGTGTTACGGTACAGAGTCAATGTGGAGGCTATATACAGGGGGTACCGGTACAGAGTCAATGTGGAGGCTATATACAGGGGCTACCGGTACAGAGTCAATGTGGAGGCTATATACAGGGGGTACCGGTACAGAGTCAATGTGGAGGCTATATACAGGGGCTACCGGTACAGAGTCAATGTGGAGGCTATATACAGGGGATACCGGTACAGAGTCAATGTGGAGGCTATATACAGGGGTACCGGTACAGAGTCAATGTGGAGGGGTACCGGTACAGAGTCAATGTGGAGGCTATATACAGGGGGTACCGGTACAGAGTCAATGTGGAGGCTATATACAGGGGTACCGGTACAGAGTCAATGTGGAGGCTATATACAGGGGGTACTGGTACAGAGTCAATGTGGAGGCTATATACAGGGGGTACCGGTACAGAGTCAATGTGGAGGCTATATACAGGGGGTACTGGTACAGAGTCAATGTGGAGGCTATATACAGGGGTACTGGTACAGAGTCAGGCTATATGGTACAGAGTCAATGTGGAGGCTATATACAGGGGTACTGGTACAGAGTCAATGTGGAGGCTATATACAGGGGGTACTGGTACAGAGTCAATGTGAAGGCTATATACAGGGGGTACTGGTACAGAGTCAATGTGGAGGCTATATACAGGGGTACCGGTACAGAGTCAATGTGGAGGCTATATACAGGGGGTACCGGTACAGAGTCAATGTGGAGGCTATATACAGGGGGTACTGGTACAGAGTCAATGTGGAGGCTATATACAGGGGGTACCGGTACAGAGTCAATGTGGAGGCTATATACAGGGGGTACCGGTACAGAGACATTGTGGAGGCTATATACAGGGGTACTGGTACAGAGTCAATGTGGAGGCTATATACAGGGGTACCGGTACAGAGTCAATGTGGAGGCTATATACAGGGGGGGGTCAATGTGGAGGCTATATACAGGGGGTACCGGTACAGAGACATTGTGGAGGCTATATACAGGGGTACTGGTACAGAGTCAATGTGGAGGCTATATACAGGGGTACCGGTACAGAGTCAATGTGGAGGCTATATACAGGGAGTACTGGTACAGAGTCAATGTGGAGGCTATATTCAGGGGGTACCGGTACAGAGTCAATGTGGAGGCTATATACATATACATGTGGAGGGGGTACCGGTACAGAGTCAATGTGGAGGCTATATACAGGGGTACCGGTACAGAGTCAATGTGGAGGCTATATACAGGGGGTACCGGTACAGAGTCAATGTGGAGGCTATATACAGGGGGGGCTATATACAGGGGGTACAGAGTCAATGTGGAGGCTATATACAGGGGGTACCGGTACAGAGTCAATGTGGAGGCTATATACAGGGGGTACCGGTACAGAGTCAATGTGGAGGCTATATACAGGGGGTACCGGTACAGAGTCAATGTGGAGGCTATATACAGGGGTACCGGTACAGAGTCAATGTGGAGGCTATATACAGGGGGTACCGGTACAGAGTCAATGTGGAGGCTATATACAGGGGGTACCGGTACAGAGTCAATGTGGAGGCTATATACAGGGGGTACCGGTACAGAGTCAATGTGGAGGCTATATACAGGGGGTACCGGTACAGAATCAATGTGGAGGCTATATACAGGGGTACCGGTACAGAGTCAATGTGGAGGCTATATACAGGGGGTACCGGTACAGAGTCAATGTGGAGGCACAGGGGGTACCGGTACAGAGTCAATGTGGAGGCTATATACAGGGGTACCTCAATGTGGAGGTACAGAGTCAACAGAGTCAATGGAGGCTATATACAGGGGGTACCGTACAGAGTCAATGTGGAGGCTATATACAGGGATACCGGTACAGAGTCAATGTGTACAGAGGTCAATGTGGAGGCTATATACAGGGGTACCGGTACAGAGTCAATGTGGAGGCTATATACAGGGATACCGGTACAGAGTCAATGTGGAGGCTATATACAGGGGGTACCGGTACAGAGTCAATGTGGAGGCTATATACAGGGGGTACTGATACAGAGTCAATGTGGAGGCTATATACAGGGGTACCGGTACAGAGTCAATGTGGAGGCTATATACAGGGGATACTGGTACAGAGTCAATGTGGAGGCTATATACAGGGGTACCGGTACAGAGTCAATGTGGAGGCTATATACAGGGTGTTACGGTACAGAGTCAATGTGGAGGCTATATACAGGGGGTACCGGTACAGAGTCAATGTGGAGGCTATATACAGGAGGTACCGGTACAGAGTCAATGTGGAGGCTATATACAGGGGGTACCGGTACAGAGTTATGTACATGTAAGTAGAGTTATTAAAGTGACTATGCATAGATAATAACAGAGGGTACCAACCGTGTAGAAGGGGGGGGGGCAATGCAAATAGTCTGGGTAGCCATTTGATTAGCTGTCCAGGAGTCTTATGGCTTGGGGGTAGAAGCAGTTTAGAAGCCTTTTGGACCTAGACTTGATGCTCCGGTACCGTTTGCCGTGCGTTAGCAGAGTGAACAGTCTATTACTAGGGTGGCAGGAGTCTTTGATCATTTCTAGGGCCTCGCTCTGACACCTCCTGGTATAGAGGTCCTGGATGGCAGGAAGCTTGGCCACAGTGATGTACTGGGCCGTACGCACTACCCTCTGTAGTGCCTTGCGTTCGGAGGCCGAGCAGTTGAAATACCAGGCAGTGATGCAACCAGTCAGGATACTCTCGATGGTGCAGCTATAAAACCTTTTGAGGATCTGAGGATCCATGCCAAACGTTTTCACTCTCCTGATGGGGGAAAAAGTTTTGACATGCCCTCTTCACGACTGTCTTGGTGTGTTTGGACCATGTTAGTTTGTTGGTGATGTGGACACCAAGGAACTTGATGCTCTTAACCTGCGCCACTACAGCCCCGTTGATGAGAATGGGGGCGTGGCTCAGGCCTCCTTTTCCTGTAGTACACAATCATCTCCTTTGTCTTGATCACGTCACTGTGCACACGCGTACACTCACATCCGCACATGCACATGCACACACACACTGCCCTAGCCCCCAGCCTCCCAAATTGAATCCTGTACTCTCGAATGGGGGCATAATGTTTTCTTGTCTGAACATATTCTCTCTGATCCCCTCATTGTTTGTTGTGTTCTCTGCTAGTCCAAGGCCAGACACTGTGTTTGTTGTGTTCTCTGCTAGTCCAAGGCCAGACACTGTGTTTGTTGTGTTCTCTGCTAGTCCAAGGCCAGACACTGTGTTTGTTGTGTTCTCTGCTAGTCCAAGGCCAGACACTGTGTTTGTTGTGTTCTCTGCTAGTCCAAGGCCAGACACTGTGTTTGTTGTGTTCTCTGCTAGTCCAAGGCCAGACACTGTGTTTGTTGTGTCTCTCTGCTAGTCCAAGGCCAGACACTGTGTTTGTTGTGGCAAGGCCAGACACTGTGTTTGTTGTGTTCTCTGCTAGTCCAAGGCCAGACACTGTGTTTGTGGTGTTCTCTGCTAGTCCAAGGCCAGACACTGTGTTTGTTGTGTTCTCTGCTAGTCCAAGGCCAGACACTGTGTTTGTTGTGTTCTCTGCTAGTCCAAGGCCAGACACTGTGTTTGTTGTGTTCTCTGCTAGTCCAAGACCAGACACTGTGTTTTGTTCACTGGCTTCATTCAATAGGACTCCTGTTATATCCAGGAGTGATTATTATAATTGTTTTGTCTTTATCTGTTGTGGTCTATTTGTTTCACCCGTCTTAGTGCTTGTCTCCACCCCCCCCCCTCCAGGTGTCGCCCATCTTCTCCATTATCCCCAGTGTATTTATACCTGTGTTCTCTGTTTGTCTGTTGCCAGTTCATTTTGTTTCGTGAAGAGGTTTCCCCTTGCTCCTGTCTTTCTCTAGTTTCTGATTTCTAGTTTTACCGGTTTTGAACAATTTCTGCCTTCTGTACCTTGTCACACCACCCTGGGTTATTGACCTCTCCCTGCCCTGACCCTGAGACTGCCTGCCCTGAGCCTGAGACTGCCTGTCCTGACCCTGAGACTGCCTTGTCCTGACCATGAGACTGCCTGTCCTGACCCTGAGACTGCCTGTCCTGACCCTGAGACTGCCTGCCCTGACCCTGAGACTGCCTGCCCTGACCCTGAGACTGCCTGCCCTGACCCTGAGACTGCCTGTCCTGACACAGAGACTGCCTGTCCTGACCCTGAGACTGCCTGCCGTTCTGTACCTTATGAACTCTGATCTGGATTACTGACCTCTGCCTGTCCTGACCCTGAGACTGCCTGCCGTTCTGTACCTTATGAACTCTGATCTGGATTACTGACCTCTGCCTGCCCTGACCCTGAGACTGCCTGCCGTTCTGTACCTTATGAACTCTGATCTGGATTACTGACCTCTGCCTGTCCTGACCCTGAGACTGCCTGCCGTTCTGTACCTTGTCACACCACCCTGGGTTATTGACCTCTGCCTGCTCTGACCCTGAGACTGCCTGCCGTTCTGTACCTTATGAACTCTGATCTGAATTATTGACCTCTGCCTGTCCTGACCCTGAGACTGCCTGCCGTTCTGTACCTTGTCACACCACCCTGGGTTATTGACCTCTGCCTGCCCTGACCCTGAGACTGCCTGCCGTTCTGTACCTTGTCACACCACCCTGGATTACTGACCTCTGCCTGCCCTTGACCTGTCGTTATGTCCCCTGTTGTAGTTCTATTTGTTACTTCGACATTGTCTGCATCTGGGTCTTCTCCTAAAACGTGATACTAGTACTGTCTTTTTTGCTAGCTAGGGCCATCTCCTTTAAGCGCTTCCTGTCTTCCCAGTAGCCTACTTGGAGTGTGAACTGCTGACTGCTATTAACTTGCAGATGATTGTTGACGCATCAACCAGGATCAAGGGGCAGGGCTAATTGTGACTTGTTTTGGTAATCAGTGGATGTATTGGAAGGGGAGTGGTTTCTCCTCTCCTAGGCAATCAGCAGTTAGTTCCCGGGAGGTGTGCTCTTTCACTTTGAAATGCCAATTTGAGATTAGTATTAGTACTTCTGTTTTCTCAGGGGCAGCTGTAAGCAGCGGGCCTCGTCACGAATTTAAAAAAGGTTCTGCCGAGTTGTTGGAGGAAGGACAGAGAGGAAGGCTCCACTCTCCCACTTCAGTATCTTACCTAGTTATTTATTATTTTCTCTTTTGTATCGCTGGCAACTATGTGTGTGTTTTCTATCCCAGTTCCTTCCTCTCCCTGCAGGCTTTACAGACGCTGCCCTACACCCTTGGCTGCAAACCTTCTAATGTATTGTACCCTACGCACACAACCCATGTGGAATCATTGTTCTCCGGCAGCATTTTAGAACTGCCGATCTGCGGTCAAGAACACAGAGTTCATCTCAGCTTATGCTGCCCTTCTGACCCTTGACCTTTTGTCCCTGACAGAGACATGGATCACCTCAGAGAACACTGCTACTCCAGCTGCTCTCTCCTCATCTGACTACGTTTTCTCTCATAGTCCGAGAGCATCTGGTCGTCACGGTGGTGGAACAGGGCGACTCATTTCTCCT
The DNA here is from genome assembly GCF_018296145.1 of Oncorhynchus tshawytscha. NCBI lineage: Eukaryota > Metazoa > Chordata > Actinopteri > Salmoniformes > Salmonidae > Oncorhynchus > Oncorhynchus tshawytscha. The sequence goes on from NW_024609468.1 coordinate 18,317, forward strand.
AACTGGAGATTTTCTCTTTTCTCCCTCTCTCACATGTCCATCTCCTCATTTGAATTCCATTATGTCACTGTCTCTTGCCCACTTCAGCTTAACATTGTTGTCATCTATCGCCCACCAGGTGCCCTCGGAGAATTCCTCAATGAGCTTGAGACTTTGATGAGCTAATTTCCTGATGATGGCTCACCGTTCTTCGTACTGGGCGACTTCAACCTCCCAACATCTGCCTTCAATTAGTTTCTTTCCCCTCCTTACCTCTTTTGACCTCATCCTTTCCCAGTCCCCTCCCAGTCACAAGGCAGACAATACGCTTGACCTCATCTCAACAGCCTACTAATCTCAGTGCAACCCCCCATCCAGGTCGCTGATCACTACTTTTTTTCCTGTTCTGTCTCCCTTTCCTCCAACCCTAACCACTCAGCCCTTACCCAGATGGTCTCTCTCTCTCCAACTACTCTCTCCTCTCCTATCCTGTCATCTCTCCCTTCTGCTAAATATTTCTGCCTCCTGTCTCCTGATTATGCCTCTTCAACCCTACTCTCCTACCTTTCTGCACTGTCCCTTTTCCAACCTGACGGCTCGGCCCTCCCCTCCTGCTCCGTGGATGAGAGCCTCATTGCAAGCTTTCTGAACAGGGGGGCGAGCAGCTGAGAGAAAATGAACGAAAACTAGACTTCCAGAGGACCTATCATCCTTCCACTCCCTCCTCTCTACCTTATCTTTCTCTGTATCCACTGCTAAAGCATCTCTCCATTTCAAGCTTCTGCCTCTAACCCTACAAAATGATATCCCACCTTCTCCTCCCTCCTTGATCCTCCACCCCTCCCCCTCCCTTTTCTCTCTCTGCGGACGACTTTGTCAACCTATCTGAAAAGGAGGTTGACGACATCCACTCCTCATTCACTCTATTGAGTCCACTGGTCCCACTCGACACAGAGCCTACGCCTTGACCTCTTTCTGCCCTCTCTCCCCAGATGAACCTGTCCGCTCAACCCCATCCCCTTCTTACTTCTCCAGACCATCTCTGGAGACTTTTTCAAACACTCGACTCCCCTAACGTCTAAAATTACAGACCGGTATCTCGTCTTTCTTTTCTTTCCAAAACACTTGAGTGCGCGGTCTCTGACCAACTCTCATGCTATCTCTCTCAGAACAATCTTCTTGACCCTAACCAGTCAGGCTTCAAGATGGGTCAGTCAACCGAGACTGCTCATATGTGTCACAGAGACTTTTCGCACTGCCGAAGCTAAATCTTTAACCTCTGTTCTCATCTTCCTAGATCTATCCGCTGCCTTCGACACCGTGAACCATCAGATCCTCCTCTCCACCCTCTCAGGGCTGGGCGTCTCAGTCTCTATCAGATCCTCCTCTCCACCCTCTCAGGGCTGGGTGTCTAAGACTCTATCAGTTCCTCCTCTCCACCCTCTCAGGGCTAGGCGTCTCAAGCTCTATCAGATCCTCCTCTCCACCCTCTCAGGGCTAGGCGTCTCAGGCTCTATCAGATCCTCCTCTCCACCCTCTCAGGGCTGTGCGTCCCAGGCTCTATCAGATCCTCCTCTCCACCCTCTCAGGGCTGGGCGTCCCAGGCTCTATCAGATCCTCCTCTCCACCCCCTCAGGGCTGGGTGTCTCAGGCTCTATCAGATCCTTCTCTCCACCCTCTCAGGGCTGGGCGTCTCAGGCTCTATCAGATCCTCCTCTCCACCCTCTCAGGCCTGGGTGTCTCAGGCTCCACCCTCTCAGGGCTGGGCATCTCAGGCGTCTCAGGTTCTCCACACTACTGGATTGCATCCTACCTGGCAGGGCACTTCTACCAGGTGACGTGAAGAGGATCTGGGTCTGAACCACGTACTCTCACTACTGGTGTCCCCCAGGGCTCGGTTCTAGGCCCTCTCCTCTTCTCTCTATACACTAAGTCACTCAGCTCTGTCATATCCTCACATGGTCTCTCCTATCACTGCTATGAGGATGGACCTCTCCTCTTCTCTCTCTACACCAAGTCACTCAGCTCTGTCATATCCTCATATGGTCTCTCCTATCACTGCTATGAGGATGGACCTCTCCTCTTCTCTCTCTACACTAAGTCACTCAGCTCTGTCATATCCTCACATGGTCTCTCTTATCACTGCTATGAGAATGGACCTCTCCTCTCCATAGACCAAGTCACTCAGCTCCGTCATATCCTCACATGGTCTCTCCTATCACTGCTATGCGGATGACACTCAACTACTTTTCTCCTTCCCCCCTTCTGAAACCCAGGTGGTGACATGCATCTCTGCGTGCCTGGCAGATATCTCAGCTTGGATGTCAGCCCACCACCTCAAGCTCAACCTGGACAAGACAGAGCTGCTCTTCCTCCCGGGAAGCCCTGCCCGCTCAAAGTCCTCTCTATCCCAGAGTGCAAAGCACCTTGGCATGACCCTGGACAACACCCTGTCGTTCTCCACAAACATCAAAGCAGTGACATGCCGCCCCCAGGTGGTGAGGGTAGGCAACAACATTTCCACCCCGCTGATCCTCAACACTGGGGCCCCACAAGGGTGCGTTCTGAGCCCTCTCCTGTACTCCCTGTTCACCCACGACTGCGTGGCCACGCACGCCTCCAACTCAATCATCAAGTTTGCGGACGACACAACAGTGGTAGGCTTGATTACCAACAACGACGAGACGGCCTACAGGGAGGAGGTGAGGGCCCTCGGAGTGTGGTGTCAGGAAAATAACCTCACACTCAACGTCAACAAAGCTAAGGAGATGATTGTGGACTTCAGGAAACAGCAGAGGGAACACCCCCCTATCCACATCGATGGAACAGTAGTGGAGAGGGTAGCAAGTTTTAAGTTCCTCGGCATACACATCACAGACAAACTGAATTGGTCCACCCACACAGACAGCATCGTGAAGAAGGCGCAGCAGCGCCTCTTCAACCTCAGGAGGCTGAAGAAATTCGGCTTGTCACCAAAAGCACTCACAAACTTCTACAGATGCACAATCGAGAGCATCCTGTCGGGCTGTATCACCGCCTGGTACGGCAACTGCTCCGCCCACAACCGTAAGGCTCTCCAAAGGGTAGTGAGGTCACAACGCATCACCGGGGGCAAACTACCTGCCCTCCAGGACACCTACAACACCCGATGTCACAGGAAGGCCATAAAGATCATCAAGGACAACAACCACCCGAGCCACTGCCTGTTCACCCCGCTATCATCCAGAAGGCGAGGTCAGTACAGGTGCATCAAAGCTGGGACCGAGAGACTGAAAAACAGCTTCTATCTCAAGGCCATCAGACTGTTAAACAGCCACCACTAACATTGAGTGGCTGCTGCCAACACACTGACTCAACTCCAGCCACTTTAACAATGGGAATTGATGGGAAATTATGTAAAATATATCACTAGCCACTTTAAACAATGCTACCTAATATAATGTTTACATACCCTACATTATTCATCTCATATGTATATGTATGTACTGTACTCTATATCATCTACTGCATCTTTATGTAATACATGTATCACTAGCCACTTTAACTATGCCACTTTGTTTACATACTCATCTCATATGTATATACTGTACTCGATACCATCTACTGTATCTTGCCTATGCCGCTCTGTACCATCACTCATTCATATATCTTTATGTACATATTCTTTATCCCCTTACACTTGTGTCTATAAGGTAGTAGTTTTGGAATTGTTAGCTAGGTTACTTGTTGGTTATTACTGCATTGTCGGAACTACAAGCACAAGCATTTCGCTACACTCGCATTAACATCTGCTAACCATGTGTATGTGACAAATAAAATTTGATTTGAATTTGATTTGATTTGCTCCTGCAGGTGCATGCTCTACAACATCTGTAGAGTACGACCCTACCTCACACAGGAAGTGGAACATCTGTAGAGTACGACCCTACCTCACACAGGAAGAGGAACATCTGTAGAGTACGACCCTACCTCACACAGGAAGTGGAACATCTGTAGAGTACGACCCTACCTCACACAGGAAGTGGCGCAGGTCCTAATCCAGGCCCTTGTCATCTCCCGTCTGGACTACTGCAAGTAGCACCCCACTCTTCCGCACACGCCACTGACTTCCAGTCGAAGCGCTCATCCACTACAAGACCATGGTCCTTGCCTACAGAGCAGCAAGAGGAGCTGCCCCTTCCTTCCTTCAGGCTCTGCTCAAAACTCTACACCCCAACCTGAGTACTCCGTTCTGCCACCTCTGGTCTCTTGGCCCTCCAAACCCCTACAGGAGGGCAGCTCCCGTTCAGACCGGTTCAAGTTCTACTCTGTCCTGACACCCCAATGGTGGAACCAGCTTCCCCCAGGGAACTAGGACAGCAGAGTCCCTGATCCTCTTCTGAAAACATCTGAAACCCATTCTCACCTCCCCCCACATGCCCTTCTCACATCCCCAGTAATACACAGTGCTGTGACTATAATAGAGGCAGACACAGCAGTGCTTGGCCCTGGTGAACGGTACACATCAGCTGTATTGTAAACCCCCTCTGATAGGTTGATGAGAGACCACAGAAAGAGTTTAGAGGTACAGTACTGAACACCAATCACAGCGTGTGTTTATCAGTGTAGGATTCACCTTGATAGGGATGTGTCTGGAACAACCTTCAGCAACACAGCAGGACTAACTAAGACTGGTATTCTACCTCTGAATGACTCTATGCAGTAGGAGACTTAACCCTTCAGGACTAACTAAGACTGGTATTCTGCCTCTGAAGGACTCTATACAGCAGGAGACCTTAACCCTTTAGGACTAACTAAGACTGGTAGTCTGCCTCTGAAGGACTCTTTGCAGTAGGACTAAGACTGGTATTCTGCCTCAGGACTAACTAAGACTGGTATTCTGCCTCTGAAGGACTCTATGCAGTAGGACTAAGACTGGTATTCTGCCTCTGAATGACTCTATGCAGCAGGACTAACTAAGACTGGTAGTCTGCCTCTGAATGACTCTATGCAGTAGGACTAACTAAGACTGGTATTCTGCCTCTGAATGACTCTATGCAGTAGGAGACCTTAACCCTTCAGGACTAACTAAGACTGGTATTCTGTCTCTGAAGGACTCTATACAGTAGGACTAACTAAGACTGGTATTCTACCTCTGAATGACTCTATGCAGTAGGAGACTTAACCCTTCAGGACTAACTAAGACTGGTATTCTGCCTCTGAAGGACTCTATACAGTAGGACTAACTAAGACTGGTAGTCTGCCTCTGAAGGACTCTTTGCAGTAGGACTAAGACTGGTATTCTGCCTCTGAATGACTCTATGCAGTAGGAGACGTAACCCTTCAGGACTAACTAAGACTGGTATTCTGCCTCTGAAGGACTCTTTGCAGTAGTAGTAGAATGTGGGAACTTACCAATTTGTTGGGAGTGAAGTTGCCACTAGATGTCACCTCTGGTTGGAATGCAGTCCAGTATCTCTGCAGTCCTCTGACCATGGAGTGTGTTCATCAGATAGGCTCCTGGTGAACTAGAGAAGAACAAACACAGAACAAGAAACATATTGAATTAATCCACATGAGACAGAAATGTGTCTCCAACCCACTATGAAAGGATCATAAATATTACTGAATGGTAACCTCAACCCACTATGAAAGGATCATAAATATTAGTGAATGGTAACCTCAAACCACTATAACAGATATATAAATATTGCTGAATGGTAACCTCAACCCACTATGACAGATATATAAATATAACTGAATGGTAACCTCAAACCACTATAACAGATATATAAATATTACTGAATGGTAACCTCAACCCACTATGAAAGGATCAGAAATATTAGTGAATGGTAACCTCAACCCACTATAACAGATATATAAATATTACTGAATGGTAACCTCAACCCACTATAACAGATATATAAATATTACTGAATGGTAACCTCAACCCACTATGAAAGGATCAGAAATATTACTGAATGGTAACCTCAAACCACTATAACAGATATATAAATATTACTGAATGGTAACCTCAACCCACTATAACAGATATATAAATATTACTGAATGGTAACCTCAAACCACTATGAAAGGATCATAAATATTAGTGAATGGTAACCTCAACCCACTATAACAGATATTACTGAATGGTAACCTCAACCCACTATAACAGATATATAAATATTACTGAATGGTAACCTCAACCCACTATAACAGATATATAAATATTACTGAATGGTAACCTCAACCCACTATAAGATAGGATATATAAATATTACTGAATGGTAACCTCAACCACTATAAAGATATATAAATATTACTGAATGGTAACCTCAACCCACTATAACAGATATATAAATATTACTGAATGGTAACCTCAACCCACTATAAAGGATCATAAAAACTGAATGGTAACCTCAACCCACTATAACAGATATATAAATATTACTGAATGGTAACCTCAACCCACTATAACAGATATATAAATATAACTGAATGGTAACCTCAACCCACTATAACAGATATATAAATATTACTGAATGGTAACCTCAACCCACTATAACAGATATATAAATATAACTGAATGGTAACCTCAACCCACTATAAAGATATATAAATATTACTGAATGGTAACCTCAACCCACTATAACAGATATATAAATATTACTGAATGGTAACCTCAACCCACTATAAAAGGATCAGAAATATTACTGAATGGTAACCTCAACCCACTATAAAAGATATATAAATATTACTGAATGGTAACCTCAACCCACTATAAAAGGATCATAAATATAGTGAATGGTAACCTCAACCCACTATAAAAGATATATAAATATTACTGAATGGTAACCTCAACCCACTATAAAAGATATATAAATATTACTGAATGGTAACCTCAACCCACTATAAAAGGATCAGAAATATTACTGAATGGTAACCTCAACCCACTATAACAGATATATAAATATTACTGAATGGTAACCTCAACCCACTATAACAGATATATAAATATTACTGAATGGTAACCTCAACCCACTATAAAAGGATCAGAAATATTACTGAATGGTAACCTCAACCCACTATAACAGATATATAAATATTACTGAATGGTAACCTCAACCACTATAAAAGGATCAGAAATATTACTGAATGGTAACCTCAACCCACTATTAAAGATATATAAATATAACTGAATGGTAACCTCAACCCACTATAAAAGGATCAGAAATATTACTGAATGGTAACCTCAACCCACTATAAAGAGATATATAAATATTACTGAATGGTAACCTCAACCCACTATAAAAGGATCAGAAATATTACTGAATGGTAACCTCAACCTATAAAAGGATATATAAATATTACTGAATGGTAACCTCAACCCACTATAAAAGGATCAGAAATATTACTGAATGGTAACCTCAACCCACTATAAAAGGATCAGAAATATTACTGAATGGTAACCTCAACCCACTATAAAAGATATATAAATATTACTGAATGGTAACCTCAACCCACTATGAAAGATATATAAATATTAGTGAATGGTAACCTCAACCCACTATAAAAGGATCAGAAATATTACTGAATGGTAACCTCAACCCACTATAACAGATATATAAATATTACTGAATGGTAACCTCAACCCACTATAAAAGGATCAGAAATATTAGTGAATGGTAACCTCAACCCACTATAAAAGGATCAGAAATATTACTGAATGGTAACCTCAACCCACTATAAAAGGATCAGAAATATTACTGAATGGTAACCTCAACCCACTATGAAAGATATATAAATATTAGTGAATGGTAACCTCAACCCACTATAAAAGGATCAGAAATATTACTGAATTACTGATCAGAAATATGGTAACCTCAACCCACTATAAAAACAGATATATAAATATTCAGACAGTTGTTATCTGCATGTCACATCTCAAATAAAACATTGTTTTTTAAATGAAAAAGGTTTTCCTTGTATTGTAATATTCTGCCGTCATGAAGACGTTCCAAAGGGCACCCTATAGTGCACACTACTGTTGACCAGCCCCCATAGGGAATAGGGTACCTATTGGGGACTCAGGCCCTATTCCCTATATAGAACACTACTGTTGACCAGCCCCCATAGGGAATAGGGTGCCTATTGGGGACTCAGTGTAATGTTTAATATGTCTTTGAACTCTCACACATTGGTTTTGCCCTGTTAGTGTCGGGGACAGAGAGATCTGATAATGGACTGACCTGGTGAGATGAACGGGTTTACATTGTTGGGTTGTTCATTAAAGCCACAATCCTGAATTTGTTTTGTGTTTGTTGTTGCTGTTGTTAAAAGTCAGCCCCGCCACTTGGTCGGCTATAAAGCTGACCGGCAGCACATATTGCAGATTGTATCTTTTTAAAGCACTTTGAACAGAAACCAATATGTGCCTGTCTAATGAATCATGACTGTAGGCTCAGCTTCTTTAATATGGTCTTTGTCCATGTTAAATCTCTGTATGGTCTGACTGGGGGTGTGACAGGCAACCCAGACAACTGACTAGGCCTGCAAATATTGGGCCTCTTTTCCCAAAACAGGAAGTTATTTAAGAGATCAACCGATCAAAACCATACTGCCTAAAAAAAAGTGGTCTTGGGCTGTACACCATATACCGTATAACATATACCAGGGACTTGGGCTGTACACCATATACCGTATAACATATACCAGGGACTTGGGCTGTACACCATATACCGTATAACATATACCAGGGACTTGGGCTGTACACCATATACCGTATAACATATACCAGGGACTTGGGCTGTACACCATATACCGTATAACATATACCAGGGACTTGGGCTGTACACCATATACCATATACCATATACCAGGGTCTTGGTCTGTATACCGTGTATATATACTATACACCAGGGACTTGGGGTCTTACCAGGGACTTGGGCTGTATACCGTATATATACCAGGGATACTGTACACAGGGACTTGGGGTCTTGGTCTGTATACCGTATATATATATACTGTAAACCGGGGTCTTGGTCTGTATATATACCGTACACCGGGGTCTGGGGCTGTATACCGTATATATATACCGCTGTATACCGGTACACCGGGGTCTTGGTCTGTAAACCGGGGTCTTGGTCTGTATATATACCGTACACCGGGGTCTGGGGCTGTATACCGTATATATATACCGTACACCGGGGTCTTGGGCTGTATACCGTACACCAGGGTCTGGAGCTGTATACCGTGTATATATACCGGGGTCTTGGGCTGTATACCACCGGGGTCTGGGCTGTATACCTGTATATATACCGTACACCGGGGTCTGGGGCTGTATACCGTGTATATATACCTGTACACCGGGGTCTGGGCTGTATACCGTATATATATACCGTAAACCGGGGTCTTGGTCTGTATATGTACACGGGGGTCTGGGGCTGTATACCGTATATATACCGTACACGGGGTCTGGGGCTGTCTTGGTCTGTATATATACCGTACACCGGGGTCTGGGTCTGTATACCGTATATATATACGTACTGTACGTACACCGGGGTCTGGGTCTGTATACCGTGTATATATGTACACCGGGGTATATATACCGTACACCGGGGTCTTGGTCTGTATATATACCATACACCGGGGTCTGGGGCTGTATACCGTGTATATATACCGTACACCGGGGTCTGGGGGTCTATACCGTAAACCGGGGTCTTGGTCTGTATATATACCGTACACCGGGTCTGGGGGTCTTGGGGTCTGTATATACCGGGGTCTGGGTATCTGTAAACCGGGGTCTGGGGGTCTGTATATATACCGTACACCGGGGTCTGGGGCTGTATACCGTGTATATATACCGTATATACCGTGTTCAGGGGTCTTGGGGTATACTGTATACCGGGGTCTGGGGCTGTATACCGTGTATATATACCGTGTTCAGGGGTCTGGGGCTGTATACTGTATATATATACCGTACATCGGGGTCTTGGGCTGTATATATACCGTACACCGGGGTCTTGGTCTGTATACGGGGTCTGGGGCTGTATATATACCGTACACCAGGGTCTTGGTCTGTATACCGTGTATATATACCGTACACCGGGGTCTTGGTCTGTATACCGTATTCAGGGGTCTGGGGCTGTATATATACCGTACACAGGGTCTGGGGTCTGGGGTCTTGGTCTGTATACCGTGTATATATACCGTACACCGGGGTCTTGGTCTGTATACCGTACCGGGGTCTCACCGTATATATACCGTACCGGGGTCTGGGGCTGTATACCGGGGTCTGGGCTGCTATATATATACGGGGTCGTATACCGTATATATATACATCGGGGTCTTGGGCTGTATGTATATATACCGTACGGGGTCTTGGTCTGGTCTTGGTCTGTATACCGTATATATATACCGTACACCACCGGGGTCTTGGTCTGTATACCGTATATATATACCGTACACCGGGGTCTGGGGCTGTATACCATATATATATACCGTACACCGGGGTCTGGGGCTGTATACCATATATATATATACCGTACACCAGGGTCTACCAGGGGGCTGTATACCATATATATATATACCGTACACCAGGGTCTAGGGCTGTATACCGTATATATATACCGTACACCGGGGTCTGGGGCTGTATACCGTATTCAAGGGTATCCGCTGGATGGTTTTTCAATACCATCAATACCGTTGAAACTATTTAAAGTTTTTCAATATATTTTAATATTTGTAGCTGCTTTTAAAAAATAACCTGCAGTCAACTGGTACGTTAGGAGATATAGCAGAACACGTTCCTCATTTCACGGCTGTTTGAAGAAGAGGACCAAGGTGCAGCGTGGTACGTGTTCATGATTTATTAAATAAAACTGAACACTAGAACAAAAAATTAACAAAGCAGCACAAACAAAACAGTTCTGTCTGGTGCAGACACACAAAACAGAAAATAACTACCCACAACACAGAAAATAACTACCCACAAAACACAGGTGGGAAAAGGCTGCCTAAGTATGTTTCCCAATCAGAGACAATGATAGACAGCTGTCCCTGATTGAGAACTATACCCGGCCAAAAACAAAGAAATACAAAAACATAGAAAAAAGAACGTAGAATGCCCACCCTAGTCCACGTCTGTGGATTTAACGCCTGAATTCTCATCCAAAGTGGAGAAGTGCAATTGAAGCACAACATTAGTCTGACGACCAGCAGAAATTACAATCAGAACCATTTTAGATCTGTGTTTTAACAAAACTCAGCAAGATATTTCTTAAAAGTGTTTTGTCTTTTTTTTTGTGTGTAAAAATGAATTTTGCCTGAACATGACCCCTAAATATAACTTGCTAGTTAATCTAAGTAATCTTATTAAGGTGACGGGGGTCATCATATTGTGTTATCTTTCTACAGTGTTTCAGAAGTCAAACCCCATGGGATCAGTAATCTGTACAGCTGCTATCTCTTGATTTCCTTGCGATTTTTCTCCTCTCCGTTCTCGACCTGTCTGCTCCTCCCCCCAGAGCAGGGAGGCCCGTTGCCTTAGTGATTCCGGACTCCATCCAGAGCAGGGAGGCCCGTTGCCTTAGCGATTCCAGACTCCATCCAGAGCAGGGAGGCCCGTTGCCTTAGCGATTCCGGACTCCATCCAGAGCAGGGAGGCCGTTGCCTTAGCGATTCCGGACTCCATCCAGAGCAGGGAGGCCCGTTGCCTTAGCGATTCCGGACTCCATCCAGAGCAGGGAGGCCTGTTGCCCTAGCGATTCCGGACTCCATCCAGAGCAGGGAGGCCCGTTGCCCTAGCGATTCCGGACTCCATCCAGAGCAGGGAGGCCCGTTGCCCTAGCGATTCCGGACTCCATCCAGAGCAGGGAGGCCCGTTGCCCTAGCGATTCCGGACTCCATCCAGAGCAGGGAGACCCGTTGCCCTAGCGATTCCGGACTCCACCCAGAGCAGGGAGGCCCGTTGCCCTAGCGATTCCGGACTCCACCCAGAGCAGGGAGGCCCGTTGCCCTAACGACTCCAGACTCCACCCAGAGCAGGGAGGCCCATTGCCCTTGCGACTCCAGACTCCACCCAGAGCAGGGAGGCCCATTGCCCTTGCGACTCCAGACTCCACCCAGATCAGGGAGGCCCGTTGCCCTAGCGACTCCAGACTCCACACAGACACAGCGTGTACACATGCTGCTCCAGAACCACTACTTTTAGAGATTGCCATCCAGTTGGTTTAGATTGCTGTAAAGACTGAGTGCTGTTAGACTAAACGTTTAAATCAACTGTTAGAGTCCCTTTATGAGTCTATGACTACATGTTTAAATCAACTGTTAGAGTCCCTTTATGAGTCTATGACTACATGTTTAAATCAACTGTTAGAGTCCCTTTATGAGTCCCTGACTACATGTTTAAATCAACTGTTAGATTCCCTTTATGAGTCTATGACTACATGTTTAAATCAATCGGTTAGAGTCCATTTGTGAGACTATAAACGTTTGAATAACAGAAGGTGATTATTTTCGTCTAAGGTCAGGATACCAGAAAAATGGCCCCTTACGTTAATAACCAGAGGTCAGGCTACCAGAGAAATGTCCCCTCACAATAAGAACCAGAGGTCAGGCTACCAGAGAAATGTCCCCTCACATTAAGAACCAGAGGTCAGGCTACCAGAGAAATGTCCCCTCACAATTAGAACTAGAGGTCAGGCTACCAGAGAAATGTCCCCTCACAATTAGAACCAGAGGTCAGGCTACCAGAAAAATGGCCCCTCACAATAACAACCAGAAGTCAGGCTACCAGCTGATATCTGAGCTACCCCTTTAAGAACCAGAGGTCAGGCTACCAGCTGATACCTGAGCTATGCCTTTAAGAACCAGAGATCAGGCTACCAGCTGATACCTGAGCTATGCCTTTAAGAACCAGAGGTCAGGCTACCAGCTGATACCCAATCTATGCCTTTAAGAACCAGAGGTCAGGCTACCAGCTGATACCTGAGCTATGCCTTTAAGAACCAGAGGTCAGGCTACCAGCTGATACCTGAGCTATGCCTTTAAGTACCAGAGGTCAGGCTACCAGCTGATACCTGAGCTATGCCTTTAAGTACCAGAGGTCAGGCTACCAGCTGATACCTGAGCGATGCCTTTAATGTAAATCACAGAAGAACTCTGTGTTCTACTGTTAGATGTGGTTCTACTGACTGTTAGATGTGGTTCTACTGACTGTTAGATGTGGTTCTACTGACTGTTAGATGTGGTTCTACTGACTGTTAGATGTGGTTCTACTGACTGTTAGATGTGGTTCTACTGACTGTTAGATGTGGTTTTACTGACTGTTAGATGTGGTTCTACTGACTGTTAGATGTGGTTCTACTGACTGTTAGATGTGGTTCTACTGACTGTTAGATGTGGTTTTACTGACTGTTAGATGTGGTTCTACTGACTGTTAGATGTGGTTCTACTGACTGGTAGATGTGGTTTTACTGACTGTTAGATGTGGTTTTACTGACTGTTTGATGTGGTTTTACTGACTGTTTGATGTGGTTTTACTGACTGTGAGATGTGGTTTTACTGACTGTGATATGTACTTTTTCTGACTGTGATATGTAGTTTTTCTGACTGTGATATGTAGTTTTTACTGACTGTGATATGTGGTTTTTCTGACTGTGATATGTAGTTTTTCTGACTGTGATATGTAGTTTTACTGACTGTGATATGTAGTTTTACTGACTGTTAGATGTGGTTTATGCAGTTGGTTGCAGACAGGCCATGTGTAGACCAATTTGTATTAGGGATCCTACCTGGGGTCCCTAATATATTATGATTTATAGGATGTTTTTTATCAGGATATTTTCTACCTGCAGGCTGCAATAGTTTTAATGGTTGGCTTTATATAGGCTATTTTTTACATGGTTGGCTTTATGTAGGCTACTTTTAAGGGGTTGGCTTTATGTAGGCTACTTTTACATGGTTGGCAATGGCAATAGAAGTTCCTTTTCAGGTTTGTATCATTTACATTTAGAGTTGGATAGAATTTTGATTAATCACATGACAATGATTTTTGAGATATGAAGACGCTTTTATAAATTAAATGAAGCCGTTTCACGAAAATGTGCATGTGAAAACCATCACAGCTCGGGTGGAAATAGTAAGATAAATTTGCATTCCACGTGTGAAAAGTTGCAGACTCCTCGTGTAGCCTGTCACTGGAAACTTCTGGAGAGTAAACGGCAGGATCTGCGAAAGCCAGCAGGAACAGGAAAAGAATAGTTGGGTCAGGATAAGGTTGCTGTACTCTGGTTATCTAGATCTCCGACTCCCTTTTGAGGCATTTGTGTTATTTCATCAAACCGTAAGCTTAAAGCATCAGACAAGCTCAAAGCATATAGTTGATTTCGTTCAAAATCCAGAGGGATGAGTCTATATATGGATAAACATTTAAACATTTAGTCCAATAGATTGGCGACTTTCGGTCAGCAAATATATATATTTTTTGTCGGGGTCAGCCATACCACTACTGTATAAAGATGTGCTCCAGAAATACCACACGAGCCCCTGTGATGCACATCGCCGAACATGTCCAATGAAATGTCTACCTTGAAAGATAACGTAGCTTTTAGAACAACATCCAGGAATCCACAATGTTATTGATGTATCCCCTACCACCTCGGACTGGGGCTCGTCCAAAGCAGTGGACTATGTAGGGTATGGGGTTCCATTTGGGACCCAGGAAAAAGGAGAATGCTGACTTCATTACATTACAGATTACAGCAGCCATACGCCAGTGAAGCAGAACATGATTTAAACTCACCTCCAAACCTCAGTGTGAAAATGGCCTCAATTCCTGCTTCTTTTTAAAAGTCGGAGCGTGTTTGTCTCTCAGCCCCCAGGGGAATCTTATGTTTTAACAGTTTCCTATAAAAATAAAAAACGTTTAAACTTCCTTTTCTAACAGCCCCATGTTTGTCAGAACACCCTGTGTACCAGCGCCATCAAATGACATCCACAAAGAGAGTCGTTTTATCTTTTCTGTGAGAGTGTAGACAGGCCAATAGGTAGAAGTTACAGTTTGACCATGTGTCCTAGGTATACTAGTGCTAGGATACCGTTGTTAGTTCTGCGTTTGGTACAACACTTCACTCCCAAGTTACATACAGTACAGTACACGTACACACACACACACACACACACACACACACACACACACACACACACACACACACACACACACACACACACACACACACACACACACACACACACACACACACACACACACACACACACACACACACACTAAACACACACACACACTAAACACAGATAACACAACAGAAGTCAGGCTGGTTATATATATATATTTTTTAAATGACAGATTGTTTTCAATGGTCATTACAAGCCATCTCAACTGAACAGGAGCGTGTGTGTGCTTTATGCCTAGGCAGAGCAATGGACTGGAAAACACTGGCAAGTGTTACTGAGAGGAATATCTCGGCTGAATACGTTCCATTAAACGAAGCAGCAAAGATAGACACCAAGCACTGGAATAGATGAGGATACATATTGTCTCTGGCCCCTCAGAGCTGAGCCAATCACAATATGATGGCCTGTGTTCTCCTCACATCCCCTCAGAGCTGAGCCAATCATAATATGATGGCCTGTGTTCTCCTCACTTCCCCTCAGAGCTAAGCCAATCACAATATGATGGCCTGTGTTCTCCTCACATCCCCTCAGAGCTGAGCCAATCACAATATGATGGCCTGTGTTCACCTCACATCCCCTCAGAGCTGAGCCAATCACAATATGATGGCCTGTGTTCTCCTCACAATTCCTTAGAGCTGAGCCAATCACAATATTATGGCCTGAGTTCTCCTCACATCCCCTCAGAGCTGAGCCAATCACATACATATAATATATACAGTGCCTTGCGAAAGTATTCGGCCCCCTTGAACTTTGCGACCTTTTGCCACATTTCAGGCTTCAAACATAAAGATATAAAACTGTATTTTTTGTGAAGAATCAACAACAAGTGGGACACAATCATGAAGTGGAACGACATTTATTGGATATTTCACTTTTTTAACAAATCAAAAACTGAAAAATTGGGCGTGCAAAATTATTCAGCCCCTTTACTTTCAGTGCAGCAAACTCTCTCCAGAAGTTCAGTGAGGATCTCTGAATGATCCAATGTTGACCTAAATGACTAATGATGATAAATACAATCCACCTGTGTGTAATCAAGTCTCTGTATAAATGCACCTGCACTGTGATAGTCTCAGAGGTCCGTTAAAAGCGCAGAGAGCATCATGAAGAACAAGGAACACACCAGGCAGGTCCGAGATACTGTTGTGAAGAAGTTTAAAGCCGGATTTGGATACAAAAAGATTTCCCAAGCTTTAAACATCCCAATGAGCACTGTGCAAGCGATAATATTGAAATGGAAGGAGTATCAGACCACTGCAAATCTACCAAGACCTGGCCGTCCCTCTAAACTTTCAGCTCATACAAGGAGAAGACTGATCAGAGATTCAGCCAAGAGGCCCATGATCACTCTGGATGAACTGCAGAGATCTACAGCTGAGGTGGGAGACTCTGTCCATAGGACAACAATCAGTCGTATATTGCACAAATCTGGCCTTTATGGAAGAGTGGCAAGAAGAAAGCCATTTCTTAAAGATATCCATAAAAAGTGCCGTTTAAAGTTTGCCACAAGCCACCTGGGAGACACACCAAACATGTGGAAGAAGGTGCTCTGGTCAGATGAAACCAAAATTGAACTTTTTGGCAACAATGCAAAACGTTATGTTTGGCGTAAAAGCAACACAGCGCATCTCCCTGAACACACCATACCCACTGTCAAACATGGTGGTGGCAGCATCATGGTTTGGGCCTGCTTTTCTTCAGCAGGGACAGGGAAGATGGTTAAAATTGATGGGAAGATGGATGGAGCCAAATACAGGACCATTCTGGAAGAAAACCTGATGGAGTCTGCAAAAGACCTGAGACTGGGATGGAGATTTGTCTTCCAACAAGACAATGATCCAAAACATAAAGCAAAATCTACAATGGAATGGTTCAAAAATAAACATATCCAGGTGTTAGAATGGCCAAGTCAAAGTCCAGACCTGAATCCAATCGAGAATCTGTGGAAAGAACTGAAAACTGCTGTTCACAAATGCTCTCCATCCAACCTCACTGAGCTCGAGCTGTTTTGCAAGGAGGAATGGGAAAAATTTCAGTCTCTCGATGTGCAAAACTGATAGAGACATACTCCAAGCGACTTACAGCTGTAATCGCAGCAAAAGGTGGCGCTACAAAGTATTAACTTAAGGGGGCTGAATAATTTTGCACGCCCAATTTTTCAGTTTTTGATTTGTTAAAAAAGTTGGAAATATCCAATAAATGTCGTTCCACTTCATGATTGTGTCCCACTTGTTGTTGATTCTTCACAAAAAATACAGTTTTATATCTTTATGTTTGAAGCCTGAAATGTGGCAAAAGGTCGTAAAGTTCAAGGGGGTCGAATACTTTCGCAAGGCACTGTAAATAACCCAAATGTCCCCTAATTGATTACAGAATAACTAAATAACCCAAAGGTCACCTCTTCGTTCTAAACCAAATCAAAATAATACACTGTGCCAGAAGATACAGAGATCATTACCCAGAGGGAGGTCATTACCCAGAGGGAGGTCATTACCCAGAGGGAGGTCTCTAGACAGAGGGAGGACATTACCCAGAGGGAGGTCATTGGACAGAGGGAGGTCATTACCCAGAGGGAGGTCATTACCCAGAGGGAGGTCATTACCCAGAGGGAGGTCTCTAGACAGAGGGAGGTCATTACCCAGAGGGAGGTCATTGGACAGAGGGAGGTCATTACCCAGAGGGAGGTCATTACCCAGAGGGAGGTCATTACCCAGAGGGAGGTCTCTAGACAGAGGGAGGACATTACCCAGAGGGAGGTCATTGGACAGAGGGAGGTCATTACCCAGTGGGAGGTCATTACCCAGAGGGAGGTCATTACCCAGAGGGAGGTCATTACCCAGAGGGAGGTCATTACCCAGAGGGAGGTCATTACCCAGAGGGAGGTCATTACCCAGAGGGAGGTCATTACCCAGAGGGAGGTCATTACCCAGAGGGAGGTCATTACCCAGAGGGAGGTCATTACCCAGAGGGAGGTCATTACCCAGAGGGAGGTCATTACCCAGAGGGAGGTCAGGTCATTACCCAGAGGTCATTACCCAGAGGTCATTACCCAGAGGGAGGTCATTACCCAGAGGGAGGTCATTACCCAGAGGGAGGTCATTACCCAGAGAGAGGTCATTACCCAGAGGGAGGTCATTACCCAGAGGGAGGTCATTACCCAGAGGGAGGTCATTACCCAGAGGAGGTCATTACCCAGAGGGAGGTCATTACCCAGAGGGAGGTCATTACCCAGAGGGAGGTCATTACCCAGAGGGAGGTCATTACCCAGAGGGAGGTCATTACCCAGAGGGAGGTCATTACCCAGAGGGAGGTCATTACCCAGAGGGAGGTCATTACCCAGAGGGAGGTCATTACCCAGAGGAGGTCATTACCCAGAGGGAGGTCATTGGACCCAGAGGGAGGTCATTACCCAGAGGGAGGTCATTACCCAGAGGGAGGTCATTAGACAGAGGGAGGTCATTACCCAGAGAGAGGTCATTACCCAGAGGGAGGTCATTACCCAGAGGGAGGTCATTACCCAGAGGAGGTCATTACCCAGAGGGAGGTCTTACCCAGAGGGAGGTTCATTACCCAGAGGGAGGTCATTGGACAGAGAGGTCATTACCCAGAGGGAGGTCATTAGACAGAGGGAGGTCATTACCCAGAGAGAGGTTTATTACCCAGAGGGAGGTCATTAGACAGAGGGAGGTCATTACCCAGAGAGAGGTCATTACCCAGAGGGAGGCCATTACCCAAGAGGAGGTCATTACCCAGAGAGGTCATTACCCAGAGGGAGGTCATTACCCAGAGGGAGGTCATTACCCAGAGGGAGGTCAGAGGGAGGTCATTACCCAGAGGGAGGTCATTGGACAGAGGGAGGTCATTACCCAGAGGGAGGTCATTACCCAGAGGGAGGTCATTACCCAGAGGGAGGTCATTAGGTCCCACCCAGGGAGGTCATTACCCAGAGGGAGGTCATTACCCAGAGGAGGTCATTACCCAGGTCATTACCCAGAGGGAGGTCATTACCCAGAGAGGTCATTACCCAGAGGGAGGTCTAGACAGAGGGAGGTCATTACCCAGAGGGAGGTCATTGATCAGAGGGAGGACATTACCCAGAGGGAGGTCATTACCCAGAGGGAGGTCAGAGGGATTGATCAGAGGGAGGTCATTACCCAGAGGGAGGTCATTACCCAGAGGGAGGTCATTACCCCATTAAAGAGAGGGAGGTCATTAGACAGAGGGAGGGCATTACCCATAGGGAGGTCATTACCCAAAGAGAGGGAGGTTATCACCCAGAGGAGGTCATTACCCAGAGGGAGGTTATCACCCAGAGGGAGGTCATTACCCAGAGAGAGGTCATTACCCAGAGGGAGGTTATCACCCAGAGGGCATTACCCAGAGGGAGGTCATTACCCAGAGAGGTCATTACCCAGATGGAAAATATCTCACCAGAGGAGATTTCACACCACACGTCATCATCATCAGTAGTAAGTTCATGTATAAAGAGAGAACCCATCATCATGACTCTGCTTATCCTTATATCAGACATCATCATGGTCATTGACTCTGCTTATCCTTACATCTGACATCATCATGGGCATTGACTCTGCTTATCCTTACATCTGACATCATCATGGTCATTGACTCTGCTTATCCTTACATCATGGCCATTGACTCTGCTTGTCCTTACATCATGGTCATTGACTCTGCTTATCCTTACCTCTGACATCATCATGTACATTGACTCTGCTTATCCTTACATCATGGCCATTGATGTCCTTACATCATGGTCATTGACTCTGCTTATCCTTACCTCTGACATCATCATGGTCTTTGACTCTGCTTACCCTTACATCATCATGGTGATGATTAATCCATGCTTTTGTCATTCTAGGTTAGACTACTGCAATGCTCTACTTTCCGGCTACCTGGATAAAGCACTAAATAAACTTCAGTTAGTACTAAATACGGCTGCTAGAATTCTGACTAGAACCTGTGGAGTGAGGCCAATCAACGTAGTAAAACAGTCATGCAGGTAAGATGTTCTTCCCGTGTCGGCACCATAATGTCGGCACCATAATGTCGGCACCATAATGTCGGCACCATAATGTCGGCACCATAATGTTGGCACCGGCACCATAATGTTGGCACACACACACGAACGCACGCACACACGCACGCACACACACACACACACACACACACACTCCACCATTCAAACACACACACACACACCCGCACACACACACACTCCACCATTCAAACATACACACACACACACACAACACACACAAACACACACACACACACACACAGGCACAGGCACAGGCACAAGCACAACGCACACGCACACACACACTCTACCATTCAAACATATACACAGACACACACACGCGCACCACTGGATAAGTACCCACCCAGAGTGTCATGGCAACAGATCTGCTGTCTGCCAAATTACTGATGCCAACTATCTCTCCAGAGCAGAGTCAGTCATCCCCATAGTCCTGCAGAGCAGAGAACATCCTGCTCCTCATCCCTGTAGCTCCTCCTGCACACCCTGCAAGAACCCTGCTCCTCAACACCCCACCCTGCTCCTCAACACCCTGCTCCTCAACACTACACCCTGCTCCTCAACACTCAACACCCTGCTCCTCAACACCACACCCTGCTCCTCAACACCCCACCCTGCTCCTCAACACTACACCCTGCTCCTCAACACCCTGCTCCTCAACACCCTGCTCCTCAACACTCAACACCCTGCTCCTCAACACACACCCTGCTCCTCAACACCCCACCCCTCAACACCCTGCTCCTCAACACCCCACCCTGCTCCTCAACACACACCCTGCTCCTCAACACCCCACCTTGCTCCTCAACACCCCACCCTGCTCCTCAACACCCCACCTTGCTCCTCAACACCCCACCCTGCTCCTCAACACCCCACCCTGCTCCTCAACACTACACCCTGCTCCTCAACACCCTGCTCCTCAACACCCCACCCTGCTCCTCAACACTACACCCTGCTCCTCAACACCCAGCTCCTCAACACCCTGCTCCTCAACACCCCACCCTGCTCCTCAACACTACACCCTGCTCCTCAACACCCCACCCTGCTCCTCAACACTACACCCTGCTCCTCAACACCCTGCTCCTCAACACTACACCCTGCTCCTCAACACTACACCCTGCTCCTCAACACCCTGCTCCTCAACACCCCACCCTGCTCCTCAACACCCCACCCTGCTCCTCAACACTACACCCTGCTCCTCAACACCCTGCTCCTCAACACCCCACCCTGCTCCTCAACACCCCACCCTGCTCCTCAACACCACACCCTGCTCCTCAACACCACACCCTGCTCCTCAACACCCCACCCTGCTCCTCAACACTACACCCTGCTCCTCAACACCCCACCCTGCTCCTCAACACTACACCCTGCTCCTCAACACCCTGCTCCTCAACACCCCACCCTGCTCCTCAACACCCCACCCTGCTCCTCAACACCCCACCCTGCTCCTCAACACTCCACCCTGCTCCTCAACACTACACCCTGCTCCTCAACACTACACCCTGCTCCTCAACACTACACCCTGCTCCTCAACACTACACCCTGCTCCTCAACACTACACCCTGCTCCTCAACACTACACCCTGCTCCTCAACACTACACCCTACTCCTCAACACTACACCCTGCTCCTCAACACCACACCCTGCTCCTCAACACCCCACCCTGCTCCTCAACACTACACCCTGCTCCACAACACTACACCCTGCTCCACAACACTACACCCTGCTCCTCAACACCACACCCTGCTCCTCAACACCCCACCCTGCTCCTCAACACTACACCCTGCTCCTCACACCCTGCTCCTCAACACCACACCCTGCTCCTCAACACCCCACCCTGCTCCTCAACACCCCACCCTGCTCCTCAACACTACACCCTCAACACCCCACCCTGCTCCTCAACACTACACCCTGCTCCTCAACACTCAACACACCCTGCTCCTCACACCCCACCCTGCTCCCCAACACCCTGCTCCTCAACACTACACCCTGCTCCTCAACACCCTGCTCCTCAACACCCCACCCTGCTCCTCAAACACCCTGCTCCTCAACACTCCACCCTGCTCCTCAACACCACACCCTGCTCCTCACACACCCTGCTCCTCAACAACACCCTGCTCCTCAACAACACCCTGCTCCTCAACACACCCTGCTCCTCAACACCCCACCCTGCTCCTCAACACTACACCCTGCTCCTCAACACCCCACCCTGCTCCTCAACACCACCCTGCTCCTCAACACTACACCCTGCTCCTCAACACTACACCCTGATCCTCAACACTACACCCTGCTCCTCAACACCCCACCCTGCTCCTCAACACCCCACCCTGCTCCTCAACACTACACCCTGCTCCTCAACACTACACCCTGCTCCTCAACACTACACCCTGCTCCTCAACACCCCACCCTGCTCCTCAACACCCCACCCTGCTCCTCAACACCCCACCCTGCTCCTCAACACACCCTGCTCCTCAACACCCCACCCTGCTCCTCAACACCCCACCCCCTACACCCTCTCCTCAACACTACACCCTGCTCCTCAACACCACACCCTGCTCCTCAACACTACACCCTGCTCCTCAAAACCCTGCTCCTCAACACCCCACCCTGCTCCTCAACACTACACCCTGCTCCTCAACACTACACCCTGCTCCTCACACCCTGCTCCTCACACACCCTGCTCCTCAACACCCCACCCTGCTCCTCAACACCCCACCCTGCTCCTCAACACTCCACCCTGCTCCTCAACACCCCACCCTGCTCCTCAACACCACACCCTGCTCCTCAACACCACACCCTGCTCCTCAACACCACACCCTGCTCCTCAACACCCCACCCTGCTCCTCAACACCCTGCTCCTCAACACCACACCCTGCTCCTCAACACCACACCCTGCTCCTCAACACTACACCCTGCTCCTCAACACTACACCCTGCTCCTCAACACCCCACCCTGCTCCTCAACACCACACCCTGCTCCTCAACACTACACCCTGCTCCTCAACACTACACCCTGCTCCTCAACACCCCACCCTGCTCCTCAACACTACACCCTGCTCCTCAACACCCCACCCTGCTCCTCAACACTACACCCTGCTCCTCAACACCCCACCCTGCTCCTCAACACCCCACCCTGCTCCTCAACACCCCACCCTGTTCCTCAACACTCTCCTCAACACTACATCCTGCTCCTCAACACTACACCCTGCTCCTCAACACCCCACCCTGCTCCTCAACACTACACCCTTCTCCTCAACAGTACACCCTGCTCCTCAACACTACACCCTGCTCCTCAACACCCCACCCTGCTCCTCAACACCACCCTGCTCCTCAACACTACACCCTGCTCCTCAACACTACACCCTGCTCCTCAACACTAGACCCTGCTCCTCAACACCCTGCTCCTCAACACCCCACCCTGCTCCTCAACACCCCACCCTGCTCCTCAACACCCCACACTGCTCCTCAACACCCCACCTGCTCCTCAACACCCCACCCTGCTCCTCAACACCCCACCCTGCTCCTCAACACTACACCCTGCTCCTCAACACCACACCCTGCTCCTCAACACTACACCCTGCTCCTCAAAACCCTGCTCCTCAACACCCCACCCTGCTCCTCAACACCACACCCTGCTCCTCAACACTACACCCTGCTCCTCAACACTACACCCTGCTCCTCAACACCCTGCTCCTCAACACCCCACCCTGCTCCTCAACACTCCACCCTGCTCCTCAACACCCCACCCTGCTCCTCAACACCCCACCCTGCTCCTCAACACCACACCCTGCTCCTCAACACCACACCCTGCTCCTCAACACCACACCCTGCTCCTCAACACCCCACCCCTGCTCCAACACCACACCCTGCTCCTCAACACTACACCCTGCTCCTCAACACTACACCCTGCTCCTCAACACCCCACCCTGCTCCTCAACACTACACCCTGCTCCTCAACACCCCACCCTGCTCCTCAACACCACACCCTGCTCCTCAACACTACACCCTGCTCCTCAACACTACACCCTGCTCCTCAACACCCCACCCTGCTCCTCAACACCCTGCTCCTCAACACCCCACCCTGCTCCTCAACACCCCACCCTGTTCCTCAACACTCTCCTCGACACTACATCCTGCTCCTCAACACTACACCCTGCTCCTCAACACCCCACCATGCTCCTCAACACCACACCCTGCTCCTCAACAGTACACCCTGCTCCTCAACACTACACCCTGCTCCTCAACACCCCACCCTGCTCCTCAACACTACACCCTGCTCCTCAACACTACACCCAGCTCCTCAACATCACACCCTGCTCCTCAACACTAGACCCTGCTCCTCAACACCCTGCTCCTCAACACCCCACCCTGCTCCTCAACACCCCACCCTGCTCCTCAACACCCCACCCTGCTCCTCAACACCCTGCTCCTCAACACCCCACCCTGCTCCTCAACACTACACCCTGCTCCTCAACACCCTGCTCCTCAACACTACACCCTGCTCCTCAACACCACACCCTGCTCCTCAACACCACAAAACCCCTGACCTTGTCTCCATCCCCTAAAGAAGTAGAGTGTAGAACCCCTGACCTTGTTTCCATCCCCAAAAGAAGTAGAGTGTAGAACCCCTGACCTTGTTTCCATCCCCAAAAGAAGTAGATTGTAGAACCCCTGACCTTGTCTCCATCCCCTAATGGCACCTTATTCCCTAGAAAGAGCTCTATGGGCCCTGTTCAGAAGTAGTGTACTATGTCAAATCAAATCACATTTTTTTCAAATTTTATTTCTCACATACACATGGTTAACAGATGTTAATGCGAGTGTAGCGAAATGCTTGTGCTTCTAGTTCCGACAATGCAGTAATATCTAACAAGTGATCTCCCAATTTCACAACAGGGAATTGGGAGCCGTTTGGGACACAGACCTTGTGCTTTAAAATAATAAACATCACCACTGCCAAGATGTGATTGATTTACGGTCTATTAGACATTATGCTTTCAGATTCTCACATTATTAATGGTTAATCACCTGCTTCAAGGGTTGACGACATTACCACAACGTTGTGTCAAACCTACGACCTATGACCTATGATCAGTCAAACCTATAACCTATGACCTATGATCAGTCAAACCTTTGACCTATGACCTATGATCAGTCAAACCTATAACCTATGACCTATGATCAGTAAAACCTATAACCTATGACCTATGATCAGTCAAACCTATGGCCTCTGATCAGTCGAACCTATGACCTATGACCTATGACCTATGATCAGTCGAACCTACGACCTATGGCCTATGATCAGTCGAACCTATAACCTATGACCTATGACCTATGATCAGTCAAAACTATGACCTATTACATATGATCAGTCGAATCTATGACCTATGACCTATGATCAGCCAATCCTATGACATATGGCCTATGATCAGTCGAACCTATGACCTATGACCTATGATCAGTCAAACTATGACCTATGATCAGTCAAACCTATGACCTATGGTTGAAAGTATGACCTATGACCTATGATCAGTCAAATCTATGATAGTCAAATGATGTGAAATGCAGAGTCATGGAGAAGAGGGTTCATTAGATAATGATGACCGTTGGGGATACAAGATATTTAACAAAGCTGGATGGATCAAATAAAGGAAGTGTAATTCCAGCTGTTTAGGATATGTTAGAAAATACATTTACCGACCCACGTTAAGGTCAAGATGAAGAAAGGCCTATCAGAAGACTAAATATGGTTAACAGACAGTGTAGACTGAAGTCTGAATATGGTGTAACAGACAGAGTGTAGACTGAAGTCTGAATATGGTGTAACAGAGTGTAGACTGTAGTCTGAATATGGTGTAACAGAGTGTAGACTGAAGTCTGAATATGGTGTAACAGACAGAGTGTAGACTGAAGTCTGAATATGGTGTAACAGAGTGTAGACTGAAGTCTGAATATGGTGTAACAGAGTGTAGACTGAAGTCTGAATATGGTGTAACAGAGTGTAGACTGTAGTCTGAATATGGTGTAACAGACAGAGTGTAGACTGAAGTCTGAATATGGTGTAACAGAGTGTAGACTGGAGTCTGAATATGGTGTAACAGAGTGTAGACTGTAGTCTGAATATGGTGTAACAGAGTGTAGACTGAAGTCTGAAATGGTGTAACCTGTCAGGCTAGAAGTCTGAATATGGTGTAACAGGGTCAGACAAGTCTGAATATGGGTAACTGGTGTAGAAACACTATGGTGTAACAACAGAGTGTAGACTGAAGTCTGAATATGGTGATCACAGACTGAAGACTGAATATGGTGCATGGTGTAACACTGGTGTAACAGACAGTCTGAATATGGTGTAACAGAGTGTAGACTGAGTCTGATCACGTATGTAGACTGTAGTCTGAACTGGTGTAACAGAGTGTAGACTCTAGTCTCTATGGTGTAACAGGATAGACTGTAGTCTGAATATGGTGTAACAGAGTGTAGACTGAAGTCTGAATATGGTGTAACAGACTGTAGACTGTAGTCTGAATATGGTGTAACAGAGTGTAGACTGTAGATGGTGTAACAGACTGTAGTCTGAATATGGTGTAACAACACTGAATAGTCTGAATATGGTGTAACAGACAGAGTGTAGACTGTAGTCTGAATATGGTGTAACGTAGACAAGTCTGGGCACTGTAGAAGTCTGAATATGGTGTAACAGAGTGTAGACTCTAGTCTGAATATGGTGTAACAGACTGTAGACTGCAGTCTGAATATGGTGTAAACAGACAGAGGTAGATACAAGCAGGGAATATGGTGTAACAGAGTGTAGACTGAAGTCTGAGGATGGTGTAACAGACTGTACAAGTAACAGACAGAGTGTAGACTGTAGTCTGAATATGGTGTAACAGACTGTAGACTGAAGTCTGAACATGGTGTAACAGACTCTAGACTGTAGTCTGAATATGGTGTAACAATGGCAGGGCACTGTAGATATGGTAAACAGACAGAGTGTCTGAATATGGTGTAACAGAGTGTGACAGTCTGATGTGTAACAGACTGAATATGGTCTCTCTGAGGATCACGTACAAGCAGGGCACTGGGTAAACACTACTCTCTCTGAGGATCACGTACAAGCAGGGCACTGGGTAAACACTACTGAGGTCTGAAAGCAGGGTGTAACAGACTCTCTCTCTGAGGATCACGTACAAGCAGGGCACTGGGTAAACACTACCTCTCTCTCTCTGAGGATCACGTACAAGCAGGGCACTGGGAAAACACTACTCTCTCTCTCTGAGGATCACGTACAAGCAGGGCACTGGGTAAACACTACCTCGATAACAGAGAGATTCAGACACATCTGAGCTCTCTAAACTGTCTTTCTGAGGATCAGACGTCAAGCAGGGCACTGTCTACCTCTCTCTCTCTGAGGATCTTTCTCTCTCTCTCTCTCTGAGGATCTCTACTCTACTCTCTCTCTCTCTCACGTACAAGCAGGGCACTCTCTCTCTCTCTCTCTGTCTGTCTCTGGGTCTCTGTCTCTCTCTCTCTGTCTCTGTCTCTCTCTCTCTCTCGCTCTCTCTCCCTCTCTCTCTCTCTCTCTCTCTCTCTGTCTCTCTCTCTCTCTTTCTCTTTCTCTCTCTCTATCTGTCTCTCTCTCTCACTCTCTCTACCCTCTCTCTCTATCTCTCTCTCTCTCTCTCTCTCTACAAGCTCCCTCTCCCTCTCTCTCTCGTACAAGCAGGGCCTCTCTCCCTCTCCCTCTCTCTCTCTAGCATTTAAAGAACTGTTTCAATACTGGCTCGTAGACTTAAAGTGGAAGAAGCACTGCTGGGTAATCGGACACATTTCTTCCATTTGACCAATTTCAAAATAGCACCAATTGAAGAGCACGAAAGCAAAAACAAAATGTTCCTTCATAATTTTCTTCATCTCCACTTTGTGTCTAAAATAGTATTGGGTATATGACAACCAGGACAGGTCCTCCAGACACACCAAGGATTTGGCCCAAATGGCACCCTCTTCCCTTTACAGTGCACTTATTTTGGCCCGGAGTAGTGCACTATACAGGGAAAAGGGTGCCATTTGGGATGCACTCTCAGGCTTCACAGAATTACTACTACTTAAATGGAAATAGACCACAGTCAGTTAGTTGATGTTCTAGGTTTTTAGAAATATATTATTTATGGAAGAGAAGCGTTGACAATTACAGCTCAGGCTATCTGAGGGACTGCTCGCTATTCTTCAGAACCAGTAGTATGGACTATAAGTGGAGGTTAGGCAGGGAGAGGGAGGGAGAGAGAGACAGAGAGGGAGAGAGAGAGAGAGAGAGAAAGAGAGAGAGAGGGGGAGGGGAGAGGGGGATGAGAGAGAGAGGGATAGAGAGGGGGAGGGGGAGAGGGGGGGAGGGGAGAGAGGGGGACGGAGAGAGAGGGAGGGAGAGAGAGAGAGAGAGAGAGAGAGAGAGGGAGAGAGAGGGAGGGAGAGAGAGAGGGAGAGAGAGAGAGGGAGAGAGAGAGGGAGAGAGGGAGAGAGAGGGAGAGAGAAAGAGAAAGAGAGATAGGGGGATAGAGGGAAAGAGAAAGAGAGAGAGCGAGAGAGCGAGAGAGAGAGAGGGAGAGAGAGGGAGAGAGAGAGAGAGAGAGAGAGAGGGAGAGAGAGAGAGTGCTTATATTGGGTGGGGCAAGCATCTCATTAACATATCTCAGTCTCATTAACATATCTCATTCTCAATAGTATACAATCTGCTGCTTGTTTATATCTACAGAATAACACTGTGCGTAATCCATTCATATCAGAACAGTCTGATTTCCACTAGAAGGTAGGCTACAGCAGAAATAGCCTTTTAGATTAAACAGAGGAAACACAATGGGACTCAACACTTCATCAGCATCACACACACATGAGACAGAGCAGTGGATATCATCAGTGTCACCCCGTTTTAAAGAACAGGCTGCAACAGTGGGGAACGGTGTCTAGTTTAAAACAAACCAAAGGGTTTAATAATCCCACACTTTTTAAAAAGGGGGCTTCAAAAAATCTGACTTGAAAAGGGAAGGAAACCCTGGCACGGATTCAATCTCTGCCAACTGTTCAGCACGCACTGTCTGCCAGGAGGTTCAACAGAACAATACACTGTTAGACAGGGATACTTAGTGGGGACCTTGAGTGTGTTTGAGACTGTGCATATTGTTCTCTGTGAAGGAACCCAGCCTGAAATCCAGACCTGTTTTTTGTTTATCCCCGTTTCGTTCCGTTTGCTTCGTTTAAGAAGCGTTTGGAGAAAAAAACAAATGTTTTGAATGAATAAACTCCTGATCACCCACAAACACAGTCCACTTTCACAGCAGCCACCCACAAACACAGTCCACTTTCACAGCAGCCACACGCAAACACAGTCCACTTTCACAGCAGCCACACGCAAACACAGTCCACTTTCACAGCAGCCACCCACAAACACAGTCCACTTTCACAGCAGCCACACGCAAACACAGTCCACAGTCATAGCAGCCACTATTCGCAAACACAGTCCACAGTCATAGCAGCCACCCGCAAACACAGTCCACAGTCATAGCAGCCACCCGCAAACACAGTCCACTGTCATAGCAAACGCAGTCCACTTTCATAGCAGCCACACGCAAACACAGTCCACTTTCACAGCAGCCACCCACAAACACAGTCCACTTTCACAGCAGCCACACGCAAACACAGTCCACAGTCATAGCAGCCACACGCAAACACAGTTCACAGTCATAGCAGCCACCCGCAAACACAGTCCACAGTCATAGCAGCCACACGCAAACACAGTTCACAGTCATAGCAGCCACACGCAAACACAGTCCACTGTCATAGCAAACGCAGTCCACTTTCATAGCAGCCACACGCAAACACAGTCCACTGTCATAGCAGCCACACGCAAACACAGTCCACTGTCATAGCAGCCACCCGCAAACACAGTCCACTTTCATAGCAGCCACACGCAAACACAGTCCACTGTCATAGCAGCCACACGCAAACACAGTCCACAGTCATAGCAGCCACACGCAAACACAGTCCACTTTCATAGCAAACACAGCCACTTTCAAAACAAACGCAGTCCACTTTCATAGCAGCCACACGCAAACACAGTCCACTGTCATAGCAGCCACACGCAAACACAGTCCACTTTCATAGCAGCCACACGCAAACACAGTTCACTGTCATAGCAGCCACACACAAACACAGTCCACTTTCATAGCAGCCACACGCAAACACAGTCCACTTTCATAGCAGCCACACGCAAACACAGTCCACTTTCATAGCAGCCACACGCAAACACAGTCCACTGTCATAGCAGCCACACGCAAACACAGTCCACTTTCATAGCAAACACAGTCCACTTTCATAGCAAACGCAGTCCACTTTCATAACAGCCACACACAAACACAGTTCACTTTCATAGCAGCCACACGCAAACACAGTCCACTTTCATAGCAAACGCAAACACAGTCCACTTTCATAGCAGCCACACACAAACACAGTTCACTTTCATAGCAGCCACACGCAAACACAGTCCACTTTCATAGCAGTCCACTTTCATAGCAGCCACACGCAAACACAGTCCACTGTCATAGCAGCCAGCAAACACAGTTCACTTTCATAGCAGCCACACACAAACACAGTCCACTTTCATACAGCCACACACAAACACAGTTCACTTTCATAGCAGCCACACACAAACACAGTTCACTTTCATAGCAGCCACACGCAAACACAGTCCACTTTCATAGCAGCCACACGCAAACACAGTCCACTTTCATAGCAGCCACACGCAAACACAGTCCACTTTCATAGCAAACACAGTCCACTAGCAAACACAGTCCACTTTCATAACAGCCACACACAAACACAGTCCACTTTCATAGCAGCCACACGCAAACACAGTCCACTTTCATAGCAAACACAGTCCACTTTCATAGCAGCCACACGCAAACACAGTCCACTTTCATAGCAGCCACACACAAACACAGTTCACTGTCATAGCAGCCACACGCAAACACAGTCCACTTTCATAGCAAACACAGTCCACTTTCATAGCAAACAGTCCACTTTCATAGCAGCCACACGCAAACACAGTCCACTTTCATAGCAAACACAGTCCACTTTCACGCAAACACAGTCCACTTTCATAGCAGCCACACGCAAACACAGTCCACTTTCATAGCAAACACAGTCCACTTTCATAGCAGCACACAAACAGTCCACTGTCATAGCAGCCACACGCAAACACAGTCCACTTTCATAGCAAACACAGTCCACTTTCATAGCAGCCACACGCAAACACAGTCCACTTTTAGCAAACACAGTCCACTTTCATAGCAAACACAGTCCACTTTCATAGCAAACACAGTCCACTTTCATAGCAAACACAGTCCACTTTCATAGCAAACACAGTCCACTTTCATAGCAAACACAGTCCACTTTCATAGCAAACACAGTCCACTTTCATAGCAAACACAGTCCACTTTCATAGCAGGCACACGCAAACAGCATGATCACTTTGCTCATTCTCCTCCTCTCACTTTTTCTCTTTGCTTGTGGACTTCAGTGCACAACACAACAGCTATCTGTGACCAAGGCGAAAAAACCTCTCCAAACCAAACCTTCATACCATAACCGCTGTCTGCTACACACAGCCTACATCGATGTCACCATATTATCTAACGCCATAGTCAACATTGCTACTAGAACCAAAGCGTTAGTAAACCCGCTACAATCATGTAGTACAGTGTACAGCAAGCAGTTTAGCAGTTACACCGGAGGGCCTCGGTGGCAATACATATCAAAAACAGAAGCTTACCTTAACTCGGTAGATTTCCAGTGCTGGACAGCCATCACCAGCTAGTTAACATAGTATCCCTCTCTGTTTCAGCCGGGTGTTTGGGTAGGATAAAATAGCTAGCTGTATTCACTAGCTGAGTAAGTGAATGTGAGAAAAACATACAACAAAATATAGCTCTCTCTCTCTCTCTCTGTGTCTCTGTCTCTCTCTCTCTCTCTCTCTCAATTCAATTCAATTCAAGGGCTTTATTGGCATGGGAAACACGTGTTAACATTGCCAAAGCAAGTGAGGTAGATAATATATATATATATATACTGTAGATCTTCATTACAAAACATTGTGTTTTAATCAATTATTTGGAGACCTGAATATATTTAGTATAGTTTTATCTCAAAAAGGATACCTTTTTTAATGTTTCACTATTTAAATTGTTCTGAAATTCACTGAGCAGGATGTCTCTCCACTTCCTTCTCTGAGGAGTCTCCACTGACCTGCCGTCAAAACAACCAATATTAAGATCTTGCATTTCAACACATTTGGCCAGAGAGAGAAAAAAAAGAGCAGTTTTATAATGGTATTCTATGTACTGTATTTCTGTCATGAGGCTGATCATTTTCTATGCAGTTTTAAAACTAATTTACTGCCATTCTACACATTTTTAATAAATCAAATAATAACTTGCCGTGCCTGTTTGGTCATCTGGTCCTGACCAGCCACATGTTTTAAGGTGTTTAGAAAGTCGGGGGGGAAAACGGTGCTTATTAACAGAAACGTCAGTCAACATTTCAGGCTTTTGAAATGACTGAACAGATAAAATATTGGTAAGAGAATGCAAGTGTAGACCTCTCTAATAACACATCGGCTGGAAGGGGGATATACTCCGAAACCTTTGATTTGTGATATACAGTATAAAGGCATTTTAAGTGAATAGACAGAGTTATTATTTTTAGTTATTGTTTATTTATTTGGAATCCACTGAATAAGTTTCCAACTTACACAATAATATATAGACTAAAGGCTATACATTTTAATTAAATGCATCCGTGCAAAATTCAGTATCGTAGCTCCAGGTATAAATTGTACAGATTATAATAAACATCAAATATTGCAACAAATAATAGCTATGTTACTCACCATCTCTCAGAGGAAACCAGAAGAAT
Source organism: Oncorhynchus tshawytscha (assembly GCF_018296145.1). Classification (NCBI taxonomy): domain Eukaryota; kingdom Metazoa; phylum Chordata; class Actinopteri; order Salmoniformes; family Salmonidae; genus Oncorhynchus; species Oncorhynchus tshawytscha. Next base: position 51,478 of record NW_024609468.1, read on the forward strand.
TCGTCTTTGGCAGAAGACCAATGTAGAAGAAGAATGATTTAGAACATGTTTTAAATTCAACTCTGTACTGTCGCGTAGTGGTCCAGATGATGCGATATTAACCCCGTCATTCCATTCTAGGATAAACAAACCCCTGTCGCCTAAATACTGTACCCGTACAGACAAACATTTCCCCCCCGCACAACGGAACGGTCTTGAGCTCAAGTGGAAAGACTCCGGCTGTCTTCGTCCCGCTCGATTCATTAATTCATTCACCGCTGGATTTGCCCAGAACGCACGGAAAACGCTCCACTATCAGCTTCGGGCGTGATTGGACTGGGTGACAATGACGTTACCACAGCAGGTTGGCACAAACCCGCACGGTGATCCAAACCTCTACAGCAACCCTCAGATAATGGCAGAACGTGTCCAAGTACAGATCACAATACTAATACCAGTTGATCCTCTGTTTTTAAAAGCGTGAGTGTGACCTCGATGATCAATGTCATATTAACATCATCTCTGAACACGTACTTTTAAGCTGTGCTTTAACATAGAATATAAGATATAGACCATTGTATCTCTTGGTCACAATCCGCTAAAATAACATTTATCCTCTGGGCTATTGTTGAAGTCTTGGCCCCAGTCTCTCCCACAGTCAGTGTAGAAATATCCCTTCATGGGAAAAAGTTCAGGAGGCTGAGCTCTCTTCTCTGGGAATGACATCCACCTCACTGCTGCTGATGTGCAAAAGCTCCCGTTATGCACAGACAGACACTACCACAGGAGCTCTCTGCTCTCTTGCACAACATGAAAACACGTAGTGCAATCAGCAGAATTGAATTTGACAAATAACGTAGGTGACAAAGTTCTGTGCAGTATAGTTGTCCTCTATGCAAGAGCCAATCAATGTGGATGGAACCATCCAGCAGCCTAATATCAAGAGCCAATCAATGTGGATGGAACCTTCAGCAGCTTAATATCAAGAGCCAATCAATTTGGATGGAACCTTCAGCAGCTTAATATCAAGAGCCAATCAATTTGGATGGAACCTTCAGCAGCTTAATATCAAGAGCCAATCAATTTGGACGGAACCATTCAGCAGCCTAATATCAAGAGCCAATCAATTTGGACGGAACCATCCAGCAGCCTAATATCAAGAACCAATCAATTTGGACGGAACCATTCAAAAGCCTAATATCAAGAGCCAATCAATTTGGATGGAACCATTCAGCAGCCTAGTATCATCACACACTGCCCCCTAGAGGACGTACCCTACAACAGCATGCATTCACATCCATGTTAGATTAACATCATCAGATATTTACAGTCTCCTACGGCAATAAAAACAGACACTGGAGTGTAAGTCACCTCAAGTCATATTCTTTAACAAAAATAAATATACTGAACAACTGACTGAATGTGGCTTTGATATCAACAGTCAATCATGTAGAATTGACTAAATGTTGGTCACCACGCAGAGGCAACATAACAGTTCTAGTAATCTACCATGACCCTTTTCACCCTGCAATCTTCCATTCACGTAAGGCTTCGTCGTGTACTGGTGGTTACCGGCAGCTGAAGAAATCATTTCTCATTTGGCCCAACACTTAATCATGTACTGTTGCTTATTGTCAGCTGAAGAAATCAAATCAAATCAAATTGACATACACATGGTTAGCAGATGTTAATGCGAGTGTAGTGAAATGCTTGTGCTTCTAGTTCCGACAATGCAGTAATAACCAACAAGTAATCTAACTAACAATTCCAAAACTACTGTCTTATACACGGTGTAAGGGGATAAAGAATATGTACATAAGGATATATGAATGAGTGATGGTACAGAGCAGCATAGGCAAGATACAGTAGCTGATATCGAGTACAGTATATACATATGAGATGAGTATGTAAACAAAGTGGCATAGTTAAAGTGGCTAGTGATACATGTATTACATAAGGATGCAGTCAATGATATAGAGTACAGTATATACGTATGCATATGAGATGAATAATGTAGGGTATGTAAACATTATATAAGGTAGCATTGTTTAAAGTGGCTAGTGATATATTTACATCATTTCCCATCAATTCCCATTATTAAAGTGGCTGGAGTTGAGTCAGTGTCAGTGTCAGTGTGTTGGCAGCAGCCACTCAATGTTAGTGGTGGCTGTTTAACAGTCTGATGGCCTTGAGATAGAAGCTGTTTTTCAGTCTCTCGGTCCCAGCTTTGATGCACCTGTACTGACCTCGCCTTCTGGATGATAGCGGGGTGAACAGGCAGTGGCTCGGGTGGTTGATGTCCTTGATGATCTTTATGGCCTTCCTGTAACATCGGGTGGTGTAGGTGTCCTGGAGCGCAGGTAGTTTGCCCCCGGTATTGCGTTGTGCAGACCTCACTACCCTCTGGAGAGCCTTACGGTTGAGGGCGGAGCAGTTGCCGTACCAGGCGGTGATACAGCCCGCCAGGATGCTCTCGATTGTGCATCTGTAGAAGTTTGTGAGTGCTTTTGGTGACAAGCCGAATTTCTTCAGCCTCCTGAGGTTGAAGAGGCGCTGCTGCGCCTTCTTCACGATGCTGTCTGTGTGAGTGGACCAATTCAGTTTGTCTGTGATGTGTATGCCGAGGAACTTGAAACTTGCTACCCTCTCCACTACTGTTCCATCGATGTGGATAGGGGGTGTTCCCTCTGCTGTTTCCTGAAGTCCACAATCATCTCCTTAGTTTTGTTGACGTTGAGTGTGAGGTTATTTTCCTGACACCACACTCCGAGGGCCCTCACCTCCTCCCTGTAGGCCGTCTCGTCGTTGTTGGTAATCAAGCCTACCACTGTTGTGTCATCCGCAAACTTGATGATTGAGTTGGAGTCGTGCGTGGCCACGCAGTCGTGGGTGAACAGGGAGTACAGGAGAGGGCTCAGAACGCACCCTTGTGGGGCCCCAGTGTTGAGGATCAGCGGGGAGGAGATGTTGTTGCCTACCCTCACCACCTGGGGGCGGCCCGTCAGGAAGTCCAGTACCCAGTTGCACAGGGCGGGGTCGAGACCCAGGGTCTCGAGCTTGATGACGAGCTTGGAGGGTACTATGGTGTTGAATGCCGAGCTGTAGTCGATGAACAGCATTCTCACATAGGTATTTCTCTTGTCCAGATGGGTTAGGGCAGTGTGCAGTGTGGTTGAGATTGCATCGTCTGTGGACCTATTTGGGCGGTAAGCAAATTGGAGTGGGTCTAGGGTGTCAGGTAGGGTGGAGGTGATATGGTCCTTGACTAGTCTCTCAAAGCACTTCATGATGACTGATGTGAGTGCTACGGGGCAGTAGTCGTTTAGCTCAGTTACCTTAGCTTTCTTGGGAACAGGAACAATGGTGGCCCTCTTGAAGCATGTGGGAACAGCAGACTGGTATAGGGATTGATTGAATATGTCCGTAAACACACCGGCCAGCTGGTCTGCGCATGCTCTGAGGGCGCGGCTGGGGATGCCGTCTGGGCCTGCAGCCTTGCGAGGGTTAACACGTTTAAATGTCTTACTCACCTCGGCTAAAGTGAAGGAGAGACCGCATGTTTTCATTGCAGGCCGTGTCAGTGGCACTGTATTGTCCTCAAAGCGGGCAAAAAAGTTATTTAGTCTGCCTGGGAGCAAGACATCCTGGTCCGTGACTGGGCTGGGTTTCTTCCTGTAGTCCGTGATTGACTGTAGACCCTGCCACATGCCTCTTGTGTCTGAGCCGTTGAATTGAGATTCTACTTTGTCTCTGTACTGGCGCTTAGCTTGTTTGATAGCCTTGCGGAGGGAATAGCTGCACTGTTTGTATTCAGTCATGTCACCAGACACCTTGCCCTGATTAAAAGCAGTGGTTGCGCTTTCAGTTTCACACGAATGCTGCCATCAATCCACGGTTTCTGGTTAGGGAATGTTTTAATCGTTGCTATGGGAACGACATCTTCAACGCACGTTCTAATGAACTCGCACACCGAATCAGCGTATTCGTCAATGATGTTGTCTGACGCAATACGAAACATCTCCCAGTCCACGTGATGGAAGCAGTCTTGGAGTGTGGAGTCAGCTTGGTCGGACCAGCGTTGGACAGACCTCAGCGTGGGAGCTTCTTGTTTTAGTTTCTGTCTGTAGGCAGGGATCAACAAAATGGAGTCGTGGTCAGCTTTTCCGAAAGGGGGACGGGGCAGGGCCTTATATGCGTCGCGGAAGTTAGAGTAACAATGATCCAGGGTCTTTCCACCCCTGGTTGCGCAATCGATATGCTGATAAAATTTAGGGAGTCTTGTTTTCAGATTAGCCTTGTTAAAATCCCCAGCTACAATGAATGCAGCCTCCGGATAAATCGTTTCCAGTTTGCAGAGAGTTAAATAAAGTTCGTTCAGAGCCATCGATGTGTCTGCTTGGGGTGATATATACGGCTGTGATTATAATCGAAGAGAATTCTCTTGGTAGATAATGCGGTCTACATTTGATTGTGAGGAATTCTAAATCAGGTGAACAGAAGGATTTGAGTTCCTGTATGTTTCTTTCATCACACCATGTCACGTTGGCCATAAGGCATACGCCCCCGCCCCTCTTCTTACCAGAAAGATGTTTGTTTCTGTCGGCGCGATGCGTGGAGAAACCCGCTGGCTGCACCGCTTCGGATAGCGTCGTTGAAGACCGCCTCGTTTCCCTCTTTTTCGGAGTCGTCTTTTTGGGTCGCTGCATGGAATCCACTCAGTTGCCCTGTTTGTAAGGCAGAACACAGGATCCGCGTCGCGAAAAACATATTCTTGGTCGTACTGATGGTGAGTTGACGCTGATCTTATATTCAGTAGTTCTTCTCGACTGTATGTAATGAAACCTAAGATGACCTGGGGTACCAATGTAAGAAATAACACGTAAAAAAACAAAAAACTGCATAGTTTCCGAGGAACGCGAAGCGAGGCGGCCATCTCTGTCGGCGCCGGAAGTTAAGGAAGTACACGGCTCAAAAAAATAAAGGGAACACTAAAATAACACATCCTAGATCTGAATGAATGAAATATTTTTTTTCTTTATATAGTTCAATGTGCTGACAACAAAATCACACAAAAATGATCAATGGAAATTCCACGGCGTCTCCAGACTCCGTCACGTCTGTCAGATGTGGTCAGTGTGAACATGCTTTCATCTGTGAAAAGCACAGGGCGCCAGTGGCGAATTTGCCAATCTTGGTGTTCTCTGGCAAATGCCAAACGTCCTGCACGGTGTTGGGCTGTAAGCACAACCCCCACCTGTGGACGTCGGGCCCTCATACCACCCTCATGGAGTCTGTTTCTGACCGTTTGAGCAGACACATGCACATTTGTGGCCTGCTGGAGGTCATTTTGCAGGGCTCTGACAGTGGCCTGCTCCTCCTTGCACAAAGGCGGAGGTAGCGGTCCTGCTGCTGGGTTGTTGCCCTCCTGCGGCCTCCTCCTCATCTCCTGATGTACTGGCCTTTCTCCTGGTAGCGCCTCCATGCTCTAGACACTACGCTGACAGACCTTCTTGCCACAGCTCGCATTGATGTCCCATCCTGGATGAGCTGCACTACCTGAGCCACTTGTGTAGGTTGTAGACTCCATCTCATGCTACCACTAGAGTGAAAGCACCGCCAGCATTCAAAAGTGACCAAAATATCAGCCAGAAAGCATAGGAACTGAGAAGTGGTCTGTGGTCACCACCTGCAGAACCACTCCTTTATTGGGGATGTCTTGCTAATTTCCTATCATTTCCACCTGTTGTCTATTCCATTTGCACAACAGCATGTGAAATTTATTGTCAATCAGTGTTGCTTCCTAAGTGGACAGTTTGATTTCACAGAAGTGTGATTGACTTGGAGTTACATTGTGTTGTTTCAGTGTTCCCTTTATTTTTTTGAGCAGTGTATATCTGCCATTGTGAATGTCAGACTATGCTCTGTGAGGCAAATCCATCTACAGGTTGAACACGGTGAGATAGTAGACTCCTAAATTGACAGTGCAGTTTGTTTCGGTGATTTTTTTACAGCCAACGCGCTACGTTACATGCTGATTTTGTATTTTGTATTATTGTGTGTAGTTTAGTTTGCTAGCTAGTCACCCCATAAAGAGAGCATTGCATTGTGGGTTTTGTTGAGCTGCAACATATTTCCACAATGATTTTCCATGTCGCTATCAACCTTATTATAAAACACCAAAATGAAACATTTGTTCACACAAAATATATGTTCTCACATATTAGTGTCATTTAACACTTTAAATTAAAGGAATGAGTGGTTTTGGATTTTTCATTTAATCATGTTCTGGTGGTTACTGTCAGCTGAAGAAATTATTTCTCATTCAGCCCAAGTCTTAATTAGCTTCCCAGAGGCAAAGGAAAGCTCTGTAACCTCTCATGTTTAAGGGATTCTCAAATGGCACCCTATTCCCTGTGTAGTGCACTACTACTTACCAGAGCCCTATGTGCCCCTTGTCAAAAGTAGTGCACTATATAGGGAATAGGGTGCCATTTGAGAGGCATGCTTTGCCAGGGCTTCGAGCGTACAGGTTATTCCTCTGTCCCACACAGGTAACGACAGAAATAATCTCACAATGTCAACGTGACTCATCGTCGTGGTGAGGTGTTGTGTTTAATTTATTTTATTTTATCTTTTATCTTTATTTAACTAGGAAACTCAGTTAAGAACAAATTCTTATTTACAATGACGGCCTACCAAAAGGCAAAAAATATATATATATATAAATATAGTACAAAACACACATCACGACAAGAGAGACAACACAACACTACATAAAGAGAGACCTAAGGCAAAAGGCCTCCTGCGGGGAAGGGGGCTGGGTTTAAAAATATAGGACAAAACACACATCACGACAAGAGAGACAACACAACACTACATAAAGAGAGACCTAAGGCAAAAGGCCTCCTGCGGGGAAGGGGCTGGGTTTAAAAATATAGGGACAAAGAGGGGCTGGGTTTAAAAATATAGGACAAAACACACATCACGACAAGAGAGACAACACAACACTACATAAAAGAGACCTAAGGCAAAAGGCCTCCTGCGGGGAAGGGGTTTAAAAATATAGGACAAAACACACATCACGACAAGAGAGACAACACAACACTACATAAAGAGAGACCTAAGGGGCCTCCTGGGTTTAAAAATATAGGACAAAACACACATCACGACAAGAGAGACAACACAACACTACATAAAAGAGACCTAAGACCTGCAGGGAAGGCTGGGTTTAAAAAAAGGCCTCCTGGGTTTAAAAATATAGGACAAAACACACATCACGACAAGAGAGACAACACAACACTACATAAAGAGAGACCTAAGGGGAAGGACAAAACACACATCACGACAAGAGAGACAACACAACACTACATAAAGAGAGACCTAAGGGGCTGCGGGGAAGGGGGTTTAAAAATATAGGACAAAACACACATCACGACAAGAGAGACAACACAACACTACATAAAGAGAGACCTAAGGCAAAAGGCCTCCTGCGGGGAGGGCTAAAGAGAGACCTAAGGGGCTGGGTTTAAAAATATTTAAAAATATAGGACAAAACACACATCACGACAAGAGAGACAACACAACACTACATAAAGAGAGACCTAAGGCTGGGTTTAAAAAAAGGCCTCCTGCAGGGCAAAAGGCCTCCTGCGGGGAAGGGGGCTGGGTTTAAAAATATAGGACAAAACACACATCACGACAAGAGAGACAACACAACACTACATAAAGAGAGACCTAAGGCAAAAGGCCTCCTGCGGGGGAAGGGGCTGGGTTTAAAAATATAGGACAAAACACACATCACGACAAGAGAGACAACACAACACTACATAAAGAGAGACCTAAGGCAAAAGGCCTCCTGCGGGGAAGGGGGCTGGGTTTAAAAATATAGGACAAAACACACATCACGACAAGAGAGACAACACAACACTACATAAAGAGAGACCTAAGGCAAAAGGCCTCCTGCAAGAGAGACAACACAACACTACATAAAGGGAAAGGGGCTGGGTTTAAAAATATAGGACAAAACACACATCACGACAAGAGAGACAACACAACACTACATAAAGAGAGACCTAAGGCTAAGGCAAAAGGCCTCCTGCGGGGAAGGGGGCTGGGTTTAAAAATATAGGACAAAACACACATCACGACAAGAGAGACAACACAACACTACATAAAGAGAGACCTTTGCGGGGGGGGGCTGGGTTTAAAAATATAGGACAAAACACACATCACGACAAGAGAGACAACACAACACTACATAAAGAGAGACCTAAGGCTGGGTTTAAAAAAAGGCCTCCTGCATAAAGAGAGACCTAAGGGGAAGGGGCTGGGTTTAAAAATATAGGACAAAACACACATCACGACAAGAGAGACAACACAACACTACATAAAGAGAGACCTAAGGCAAAAGGCCTCCTGCGGGGAAGGGGGCTGGGTTTAAAAATATAGGACAAAACACACATCACGACAAGAGAGACAACACAACACTACATAAAGAGAGACCTAAGGCAAAAGGCCTCCTGCAGGGAAGGGGGGCTGGGTTTAAAAATATAGGACAAAACACACATCACGACATGTCTCCTCTGTATATCGTCTCATTATTGTTATTTTACTGCTGCCTTTGAATGACTTGTTACTTTTATTTCTTATTCTTATCTTTTTTTAAATTAGCATTGTTGGTTAGGGGCTGGTAAGCATTTCACTGTCAGGCATCTGTTGTATTCATCGCATGTGACCAATACAATTTGATTGGATTTTTATTTGATTTATCTGAGTCCTCAGGTGATGGTTTGGCTTTGTACACTCTCTCGTCCCCCCATCTGTCATGCTACATGACTGAGGGAGCTCCACAACATCACAGGCAACAAACAGAAACAACAACTACAGACCCAATCAATCCCTTTCAACATCCTCAATTGTAATTGAAAAGGAATTATTTAATATTGTCCCACTTATCTACATGAATCAGAGACTGCTACAGACAGAAATGTAGTCAAATATATTTTAACTGCTAAAGAGATGCTCCAGTAGTTCTGAAAGTAGTGGCTCATGAGCCAAAAGTGGTCCCCGAAAATTGCGTACTGTCACATATGTGTACCTCTCTCTCTCTTTCTCTCTCTCTGTCTCTCTTTCTCTCTCTTTCTTTCTCTCTCTCTCTCTCTCTGTCCCTCTTTCTCTCTCTTTCTTTCTCTCTCTCTGTCCCTCTTTCTCTCTCTTTCTTTCTCTCTCTCTGTCTCTCTCTCTCTGTCCCTCTTTCTCTCTCTTTCTTTCTCTCTCTCTCTCTCTGTCCTCTCTCTCTCTTTCTTTCTCTCTCTCTCTCTCTCTGTCCCTCTTTCTCTCTCTTTCTTTCTCTCTCTCTGTCCCTCTCTCTCTCTCTCTGTTTCTCTCTCTGTTTCTCTCTCTCTCTCTGAATTTAGAATAACAAGAATGAAATAATAAATACTAAGTAAGAACAGTATGTCTGTATCCCAAATGGCACCCTATCCACTATGTAGTGAAGTGCCTTTGAGACCACATTGGGTTGTGGTCAAAATAAGTGCACTATTGTATATAGGGAATAGGGTGTCATTAGGGACCTAGAATGGAAAACAACAATGAATGTAGATGTTGATTCGTAGCCTTCGAATGGTTTCCACTTTTCTAAGATCCCGTTTGATCATTTATTTGAGCCAGTTTCATTCCAGAAATACGGTAAAAGATGAAGTAACGAGTTCCACATGTTTTTCAGTCAGGCTGCATCAGTGTTCTCAGCTAAATGTATCTGGCCTGACGAACATCAATTACTGGGGTCAAAGTTCACACAGCTTGAATAAATGGTATGCACGTTGGCTAATGTACATCGATGTCAAACAGTATTTGGCCTCCTTTCTCATTTTTTGTATATTTTTGATACTGAATGTTATCAGGACTTCGACCAAAAACCCTAATATTAGATAAAGGGAACCCGAGTGAACAAATAACACAACCATTACATACTTATTTTATTTATTTAATTAACAAAGTTATGCAACAGCCAATCCCTCCCGGTGTGAAAATGTAATCGCCCCGTTTACACTCAATAACTGGTTGTGCTGCAACGACTCCAACCAAACACTTCCTGTAGTTGTTGATCAGTCTCTCACGTCGCTGTGGAGGAATTTACTGTAGCAGCAACGACTCCAACCAAACACTTCCTGTAGTTGTTGATCAGTCTCTCACGTCGCTGTGGAGGAATTTACTGTAGCAGCAACGGCTCAAACCAAACACTTCCTGTAGTTGTTGATCAGTCTCTCACGTCGCTGTGGAGGAATTTACTGTAGCAGCAACGACTCCAACCAAACACTTCCTGTAGTTGTTGATCAGTCTCTCACGTCGCTGTGGAGGACCCACTCTTCCATGCAGAACGGCTTTAACTCAGAGAAACACTTAACCCATTTGTGGGTTTTTGATGAAGTGCTGGTTTCAAGTCCGCTGTGGACCGATAGTATGGGGTCAGCATGGTTGGTAGTGTGATGGTTTGGGGTCAGTGTGGTGGTCAGGTTTGGGGTCAGTGTGGTGGTGGTAGTTTGATGGTTTTCAGTGTGGTGGTGGAAGTGATGGTTTGGGGTCAGTGTGGTGGTGGTAGTGTGATGGTTTGGGGTCAGCATGGTGGTGGTAGTGTGATGGTTTGGGGTCAGTGTGGTGGTGGTAGTGTGATGGTTTGGGGTCAGCATGGTGGTGGTAGTGTGATGGTTTGGGGTCAGTGTGGTGGTGGTAGTGTGATGGTTTGGGGTCAGCATGGTGGTGGTAGTGTGATGGTTTGGGGTCAGCGTGGTGGTGGTAGTGTGATGGTTTGGGGTCAGCATGGTGGTGGTAGTGTGATGGTTTGGGGTCCAGCATGGTGGTGGTAGTGTGATGGTTTGGGGTCCAGCATGGTGGTGGTAGTGTGATGGTTTGGGGTCCAGCATGGTGGTGGTAGTGTGATGGTTTGGGGTCCAGCATGGTGGTGGTAGTGTGATGGTTTGGGGTCAGCATGGTGGTGGTAGTGTGATGGTTTGGGGTCCAGCATGGTGGTGGTAGTGTGATGGTTTGGGGTCAGCATGGTGGTGGTAGTGTGATGGTTTGGGGTCAGCATGGTGGTGGTAGTGTGATGGTTTGGGGTCAGCATGGTGGTGGTAGTGTGATGGTTTGGGGTCAGCATGGTGGTGGTAGTGTGATGGTTTGGGGTCAGCATGGTGGTGGTAGTGTGATGGTTTGGGGTCAGCATGGTGGTGGTAGTGTGATGGTTTGGGGTCAGCATGGTGGTGGTAGTGTGATGGTTTGGGGTCAGCATGGTGGTGGTGGTGGTTTGGGGTGTGATGGTTTGGGGTCAGCATGGTGGTGGTAGTGTGATGGTTTGGGGTCAGCATGGTGGTGGTAGTAGTGTGATGGTTTGGGGTCAGCATGGTGGTGGTAGTGTGATGGTTTGGGGTCAGCATGGTGGTGGTAGTGTGATGGTTTGGGGTCAGCATGGTGGTGGTAGTGTGATGGTTTGGGGTCCAGCATGGTGGTGGTAGTGTGATGGTTTGGGGTCCAGCATGGTGGTGGTAGTGTGATGGTTTGGGGTCCAGCATGGTGGTGGTAGTGTGATGGTTTGGGGTCCAGCATGGTGGTGGTAGTGTGATGGTTTGGGGTCAGCATGGTGGTGGTAGTGTGATGGTTTGGGGTCCAGCATGGTGGTGGTAGTGTGATGGTTTGGGGTCAGCATGGTGGTGGTAGTGTGATGGTTTGGGGTCCAGCATGGTGGTGGTAGTGTGATGGTTTGGGGTCCAGCATGGTGGTGGTAGTGTGATGGTTTGGGGTCCAGCATGGTGGTGGTAGTGTGATGGTTTGGGGTCAGCATGGTGGTGGTAGTGTGATGGTTTGGGGTCAGCATGGTGGTGGTAGTGTGATGGTTTGGGGTCAGCATGGTGGTGGTAGTGTGATGGTTTGGGGTCAGCATGGTGGTGGTAGTGTGATGGTTTGGGGTCAGCATGGTGGTGGTAGTGTGATGGTTTGGGGTCAGCATGGTGGTGGTAGTGTGATGGTTTGGGGTCAGCATGGTGGTGGTAGTGTGATGGTTTGGGGTCAGCATGGTGGTGGTAGTGTGATGGTTTGGGGTCAGCATGGTGGTGGTAGTGTGATGGTTTGGGGTCAGCATGGTGGTGGTAGTGTGATGGTTTGGGGTCAGCATGGTGGTGGTAGTGTGATGGTTTGGGGTCAGCATGGTGGTGGTAGTGTGATGGTTTGGGGTCAGCATGGTGGTGGTAGTGTGATGGTTTGGGGTCAGCATGGTGGTGGTAGTGTGATGGTTTGGGGTCAGCATGGTGGTGGTAGTGTGATGGTTTGGGGTCAGCATGGTGGTGGTAGTGTGATGGTTTGGGGTCAGCATGGTGGTGGTAGTGTGATGGTTTGGGGTCAGCATGGTGGTGGTAGTGTGATGGTTTGGGGTCAGCATGGTGGTGGTAGTGTGATGGTTTGGGGTCCAGCATGGTGGTGGTAGTGTGATGGTTTGGGGTCAGCATGGTGGTGGTAGTGTGATGGTTTGGGGTCAGCATGGTGGTGGTAGTGTGATGGTTTGGGGTCAGCATGGTGGTGGTAGTGTGATGGTTTGGGGTCAGCATGGTGGTGGTAGTGTGATGGTTTGGGGTCCAGCATGGTGGTGGTAGTGTGATGGTTTGGGGTCCAGCATGGTGGTGGTAGTGTGATGGTTTGGGGTCAGCATGGTGGTGGTAGGCCATGGTTTGGGGTGCAGCTGAAGCATGGCTGGGTCATGGTGGCAAGATGGTTTGATCCAAAACACACAATCAAGTCCACATGATAATGGTTAAAAAGCATGGTGGTGGTAGTGTGATGGTTTGGGGTCAGTCATGGTCCAGAGTGTAATGGTTTTCAGATATTGTGGCAGTGGAGTGTGATGGTTTGGGGTCCAAATGAGCAGTTAGTCTTGGAAAATCCACATGGTGGTGGTAGTTCTGGTTTGGAAGACTGGGCCCAAACTTCCTCCACAGCAACGCAAGAGATTGATAGACAACTCAGCATGGTGGTGGTAGTGTGATGGTTTGGGGTCAGCATGGTGGTGCAGTTTGATGGTTTTATTTAACCAGCATGGTGGTTAAGTATGGTTTGGGGTCCAGATGGCCTGGTGGTGTGTTGGTTTGGTCGATGAATTGAATAAATTAAATAAGTATAGATTTTTTTTGGTGTTATTTGTAAACTCAGGTTCCCTTTATCTAATATTAGGTTTTTGTTGAAGATTTGACAACATTCAGTATCAGAAATATGCAAAAAATTGAGAAAATCAGAAAGGGGGCAAATACTTTTTTACAGCACTGTACCTCTGTCCCAAATGGCTCCCTAGTCCCTATTTAGTGCACCGATTGTGATAGGCTCTGGTCCAAAGTAGTGCACTAAATAGGGACTAGGTGCCATTGGGGACGTATTCATTGCTTCATCATCTTAACAGGTGTTGGACAGTATAAGCGAAGAGCTCCACTCCTTACATGGCCAGACCAGTTCCAACCTGTCTAACGCAACAGACTTTCCACTGGGCAAAAAAAAACTGGTTGAATCAACTTTGTTTCCACGTCATTTCAAGAAATGTAATTGAATCTACTTGGTAAAACGTCGTCAACGTAAGGGAATTTGTTTTCACCCAACATTTAACGTAAACATGGTACCATTTTCTTGACTGATTTCACGATAGTTGACAACGCAACCAAATTTAAGTCAAAACTAGACTGAGGTCTGTGTCCAGCGGGTGTGAGCATCCCAAATGGCACCCTATTCCCTATATAGTACACTACTCTATACTACAGCCTGGCTTGTTCTAACTATTCCCTATATAGTGCACTACTTTATACTACAACCCTATTCCCTATTTAGTACACTACTCTGTACTACAGCTCTATTCCCTATATAGTGCACTACTGTTGACCAGGGCCCATAGGGAACAGGGGTAGGGGATAGGATGTAATTTGGAACAGACGCTGAGCGTGTTGTACGACTCTTCAACAGTCAGTTGAGAAAGACCGCATCATTTTAGTCCCAAATGTTTCACAACGTTGTAATGGGATCAGATTCAGGTAGTTGGGATGTATTACCTCTGTTTAATCCACACAACAACCGTTCAGATCAACAACAAAAACAACACATTATGTTTTGCTATGGCTGTTGTTGTTTACAGGTACCTGTGTTGGTGCTTTGTGATCTTCTGAGGGCCAGTGATCCTGAATACTAGAGACAATCCACAGTGGGTCGGTGATCCTGAATACCAGAGACAGTCCACAGTGGGTCGGTGATCCTGAATACCAGAGACAGTCCACAGTGGGTCGGTGATCCTGAATACCAGAGACAGTCCACAGTGGGTCGGTGATCCTGAATACCAGAGACAGTCCACAGTGGGTCGGTGATCCTGAATACCAGAGACAGTCCACAGTGGGTCGGTGATCCTGAATACCAGAGACAGTCCACAGTGGGTCGGTGATCCTGAATACCAGAGACAGTCCACAGTGGGTCGGTGATCCTGAATACCAGAGACAGTCCACAGTGGGTCGGTGATCCTGAATACCAGAGACAGCCCACAGTGGGTCAGTGATCCTGAATACCAGAGACTGTCCACAGTGGGTCGGTGATCCTGAATACCAGAGACAGTCCACAGTGGGTCGGTGATCCTGAATACCAGAGACAGTCCACAGTGGGTCGGTGATCCTGAATACCAGAGACAGTCCACAGTGGGTCGGTGATCCTGAATACCAGAGACAGCCCACAGTGGGTCGGTGATCCTGAATACCAGAGACTGTCCACAGTGGGTCAGTGTTCCTGAATACCAGAGACAGTCCACAGTGGGTCAGTGTTCATGAATACCAGAGACAGTCCACAGTGGGTCAGTGTTCCTGAATACCAGAGACAGTCCACAGTGGGTCAGTGTGCCTGAATACCAGAGACAGTCCACAGTGGGTCAGTGTTCCTGAATACCAGAGACATATATTATAGGCCTACCTGGAAACAGTCCACAGTGGGTCAGTGATCCTGAACAGCACTAAGGTCCCGGATGGCTCCTATACCCAGTATAGTGGGTCACTGAATACCAGACTTTAGACCAGAGACAGTCCACAGTGGGTAGTAGTGAATACCAGAGACAGGTCTACAGTGGGTAGTGTGAATACCAGAGACAGTCCACAGTGGGTCAGTGTTACTGAATACCAGGGTCACAGTGGGTAGTAGTTCCTGACTACCAGAGACCAGGGTCTATGGGTCAGTAGGACACTACTTACCAGACCAGGGTCATAGGGTAGTAGTGCACTACACAGTGGGCCAGTGTTACTGAATAGACCTGGGGTCTATAGGACACGAACAGCACTAAGGTAGTGCACTACTTTAGACCAGGGTCTATAGGGTAGTACACTATTAGGGAACAGTCATTTGGGACTCAGGCCTAACACCACTACTGTTCAGACCAGGGTCTATAGGGTAGTACACTATGTAGGGAACAGTCATTTGGGACTCAGACTAACACCACTACTGTTCAGACCAGGGTCTATAGGGTAGTACACTATGTAGGGAACAGTCTTTGGGACTCAGTAACACCACTACTGTTCAGACCAGGGTCTATAGGGTAGTACACTATGTAGGGAACAGTCATTTGGGACTCAGCCTGGGAACACCACTACTGTTCAGACCAGGGTCTATAGGGTAGTACACTATGTAGGGAACAGTCATTTGGGACTCAGCCTAACACCACTACTGTTCAGACCAGGGTCTATAGGGTAGTACACTATGTAGGGAACAGTCATTTGGGACTCAGCCTAACACCACTACTGTTCAGACCAGGGTCTATAGGGTAGTACACTATGTAGGGAACAGTCATTTGGGACTCAGCCTAACACCACTACTGTTCAGACCAGGGTCTATAGGGTAGTACACTATGTAGGAAACAGTCATTTGGGACTCAGCTAACACCACTACTGTTCAGACCAGGGTCTATAGGGTAGTACACTATGTAGGGAACAGTCATTTGGGACTCAGCCTAACACCACTACTGTTCAGACCAGGGTCTATAGGGTAGCCTAACACACTATGTAGGGAACAGTCATTTGGGACTCAGCCTAACACCACTACTGTTCAGACCAGGGTCTATAGGGTAGTACACTATGTAGGGAACAGTCATTTGGGACTCAGCCTAACACCACTACTGTTCAGACCAGGGTCTATAGGGTAGTACACTATGTAGGGAACAGTCATTTGGGACTCAGCCTAACACCACTACTGTTCAGACCAGGGTCTATAGGGTAGTACACTATGTAGGGAACAGTCATTTGGGACTCAGCCTAACACCACTACTGTTCAGTACCAAACAACATTAACCGGTTGATTGTTTTCCCTCAAAGTTTTAAATAATAAACTTCTACATGAGACACATTAATCAAACACGAATCCTTTGTCCTTTCTGAGGACGTATTGGCCTTGTATGGGATCACAGAAAGACAGACGATTAATCACTGTGTCACCGAGTCACCAAAAAGCACAGCACGTCGGCATTACAGCATATCATGTTTGGAGTGACATTTAAATGTATGTTTCCTGTTTACCAAGGCATCTGAAGTGGAAAGATGTGTGTGTGTGTGTGGGGGGGTAAATGGGTGTGTGTGTGTGTACGTGTGTGTGCGCGTGCGTGCATGTGTGTGTGTGTGTGTGTGTGTGAGGGTCAGATCAAATCCTATCACGATTTGTTGGTCACACACACATGGTTAGCAGATGTTAATGTGAGGGTAGCGAAATGCTTGTGCTTCTAGTTCTGACCGCGCAGTAATATCTAACAAGTAATCTAACAATTCCACAACAACTACCTTATACACACACATCTAAATGGGTGAATGAGAATATGTACATATAAATATATGGATGAGCAATGGCCGAACTGCATAGGCAAGATGCAGTAGATGGTATAGAGTACAATATATACATCTGTGATGAGTAATGTAGGATGTAAACATTATTAAAGTGGCATTATTGAAGTGACTAGTGATCCATTTATTAAATCGGCCAGTGATTTCAAGTCAGTATGTAGGCAGCAGCCTCTCAATGTTAGAAGTGGCTGTTTAACAGTCTGATGGCCTTGAGATAGAAGCTGTTTTTCAGTCTCTCGGTCCCAGCTTTGATGCACCTGTACTGACCTCACCTTCTGGATGATAGCGGGGAGAACAGGCAGTGGCTCAGGTGGTTGTTGTCCTTGATGATCTTTTTGGCCTTCCTGTGACATCGGGTGATGTAGAGGGCAGGCAGTGTGCCCCCGGTGCAGACCTCACCACCCTCTGGAGAGCTCTACAGATGTGGGTGGTGCAGTTGCTGTACCAGGCTGTGATACAGCCCGACAGGATGCTCTCAATTGTGCATCTGTAATGGGTTTTAGGTGACAAGCCACATTTCTTCAGCCTCCTGAGGTTGAAGAGGCGCTGCTGTGCTTCACCACACTGTGATGTCCAGTTTCAACTGCTCTGCCTGCGGCTATGGAACCCTGACCTGTTCACCAGACGTGCTACCTGTCCCAGACCTGCTGTTTTCAACTCTCTAGAGACAGCAGGAGCGGTAGAGATACTCTGAATGATAGACTATGAAAAGCAAATTGACATTTGCTGATGAGGTGCTGACTTGCTGCACCCTCTACAACCACTGTGATTATTATTATTTGACCATGCTGGTCATTTATGAACATTTGAACATCTTGGCCATGTTCTGTTATAATCTCCACCCGGCACAGCCAGAAGAGGACTGGCCAACCCTCAGAGCCTGGTTCCTCTCTAGGTTTCTTCCTAGGTTTTGGCCTTTCTAGGGAGTTTTTCCTAGCCACCGTGCTTCTACACCTGCATTGCTTGCTGTTTGGGGTTTTAGGCTGGGTTTCTGTACAGCACTTTGAGATATCAGCTGATGTACGAAGGGCTATATAAATACATTTGATTTGATTTGACTGTCTGTGTGGGTGGACCATTTCAGTTTGTCCGTGTACGCCGAGGAACTTAAAACGTTCCACCTGCTGTCCCTTCGATGTGGATAAGGGAGATGCGCCCTCTGCTGTTTCCTGAAGTCCACGATCATCAGCTTTGTTTTGTTGACGTTGAGTGTGAGGTTGTTTTCCTGACAACACGCTCCGAGGGCCCTCACCTCCTCCCTGTAGGCCGTCTCGTCGTTGTTGGTAATCAAGCCAACCACTGTAGTGTCGTCTGCAAACTTGATGAATGAGTTGGAAGCCAAGCAGTCGTGGGTGAACAGGGAGTACAGGAGAGGGCTGAGCACGGCACTCTTGTGGGGCCCCAGTGTTGAGGATCAGCGGGGTGGAGTTTGTTTCCAACCTTCACCACCAGGGGGCGGCCCATCAGGAAGTCCAGGACCCAGTTGCACAGGAGGGAGCGGAGACCCAGGGCCTCAAAGATTTAATAATAATCACATTCACCTCAAGTTACCTATTGATATGGTGTTCATTTGTGATTCAACTACGGGTATCAACTCTTAGACTACGTACCGACCTCCTGGTATCAACCCTTAGACTATGTACCAACCTCCTGGTATCAACCCTTAGACTATGTACCAACCTCCTGGTATCAACCCTTAGACTATGTACCAACCTCCTGGTATCAACCCTTAGACTATGTACCAACCTCCTGGTATCAACCCTTAGACTATGTACTGATCTCCTGGTATCAACCCTTAGCCTCATAGTATCAACCCTTAGGCTCCTGGTATCAATCCTTAGACTATGTACCGATCTCCTGGTATCAACCCTTAGCCTCATAGTATCAACCCTTAGGCTCCTGGTATAAACCCTTAGACTCATGGTATCAACCCTTAGGCTATGTACCAACCTCCTGGTATCAACCCTTAGACTCCTGGTATCAACCCTTAAGCTATGTACCGACCTCCCGGTATCAACCCTTAGACTCCTGGTATCAACACTTAGGCTCCTGGTATCAACCCTTAGACTATGTACCGACCTCCTGGTATCAACCCTTAAGCTATGTACCGACCTCCTGGTATCAACCCTTAGACTCCGGGTATCAACCCTTAGGCTATGTACCGACCTCCTGGTAACAACCCTTAGACTCCTGGTATCAAGCCTTAAGCTATGTACCGACCTCCTGGTATCAACCCTTAGACTATGTACCGACCTCCTGGTATCAACCCTTAGCCTCCTGGTATCAACCCTTAGGCTATGTACCGACCTCCTGGTATCAACCCTTAGCCTCCTGGTATCAACCCTTAGACTATATACCGACCTCCCGGTATCAACCCTTAGACTCCTGGTATCAACCCTTAGGCTACATACCGATCTCCTGGTATCAACCTTTAGACTATGTACCGACCTCCTGGTATCAACCCTTAGACTATGTACTGATCTCCTGGTATCAACCCTTAGACTATGTACCGACCACCTGGTATCAACCCTTAGGCTATGTACCGATCTCCTGGGATCAACCCTTAGCCTCCTGGTATCAACCCTTAAGCTATGTACCAACCTCCCGGTATCACCCCTTAGGCTATGTACCGATCTCCTGGGATCAACCCTTAGCCTCCTGGTATCAACTCTTAAGCTATGTACCGACCTCCTGGTATCAACCCTTAGACTTCTGGTATCAACCCTTAGGCTCCTGGTATCAACCCTTAGGCTCCTGGTATCAACCCTTAGGCTATGTACCGATCTCCTGGTATCCACCCTTAGGCTATGTACCGACCTCCTGCTATCAACCCTTAGACTATGTGCCGACCTCCTGGTATCAATCTTAGCCTCCTGGTATCAACCCTTTGGCTATGTACCGACCTCCTGGTATCAATCCTTAGACTACGTACCGACCTCCTGGTATCAACCCTTAGACTATGTACCGATCTCCTGGTATCAACCCTTATACTATGTACCGATCTCCTGGTATCAACCCTTAGACTCCTGGTATCAACCCTTAGGGCTACCTCCTGCTATCAACCCTTAGGCAACATCCTGCTATCAACCTTTAGGCTAGGTAGAGCTCCTGCTATCAACCCTTAGGCAACCCTTAGGCTACGTAGCAACACCGACCTGCCAGCTATCAACCCTTAGACTCCTGCTATCAACCCTTAGGCTACGTAGCAACATCCTGCTATCAACCCTTAGGCTACGTAGCAACATCCTGCTATCAACCCTTAGACTCCTGCTATCAACCCTTAGGCTCCTGCTATCAACCCTTAGGCTACGTACCGACCTCCCAGCTATCAACCCTTAGACTCCTGCTATCAACCCTTAGACTCCTGCTATCAACCCTTAGGCTACGTACCGACCTACCAGCTATCAACCCTTAGACTATGTACCGACCTCCTGGTATCAACCCTTAGACTACGTACCGACCTCCTGGTATCATTCCTTAGACTACGTACCAACCTCCTGCTATCAACCCTTAGGCTACGTACCAACATCCTGCTATCAACCCTTAGGCTACGTACCGACCTACCAGCTATCAACCCTTAGACTATGTACCGACCTCCTGGTATCAACCCTTAGACTACGTACCGACCTCCCAGCTATCAACCCTTAGGCTACGTACCGACCTCCCAGCTATCAACCCTTAGGCTACGTACCGACCTCCCAGCTATCAACCCTTAGACTATGTACCGACCTCCCTGGTATCAACCCTTAGACTACGTACCGACCTCCCAGCTATCAACCCTTAGGCTACGTACCGACCTCCCAGCTATCAACCCTTAGGCTACGTACCGACCTCCCAGCTATCAACCC
The DNA here is from genome assembly GCF_018296145.1 of Oncorhynchus tshawytscha. Classification (NCBI taxonomy): domain Eukaryota; kingdom Metazoa; phylum Chordata; class Actinopteri; order Salmoniformes; family Salmonidae; genus Oncorhynchus; species Oncorhynchus tshawytscha. The sequence goes on from NW_024609468.1 coordinate 72,188, forward strand.
TTAGACTACGTACCGACCTCCCAGCTATCAACCCTTAGGCTACGTACCGACCTCCCAGCTATCAACCCTTAGGCTACGTACCGACCTCCCAGCTATCAACCCTTAGACTACGTACCGACCTCCCAGCTATCAACCCTTAGGCTGCGTACCGACCTCCCAGCTAGCACACAGCGTTCTGAGAACCATATGTTTCTTAGAGCTTGGTGAGAGTGGATTTGTGTAGAACCTTGCCACAACGCGGGGAATGGTTCAGGATAGTTGCTAGCATTTGGAACATTCTCAGCACATTTAAAAGGAACTTGACAAAATAACTTTATTTTCTTGGCTTTTCTTGACTTTGACAGAACGTTTCCTAAAAGTTCAAACATAGATACATGTATGTTACCTGCTAATGTTCAGGACAGGGAAGTAGTGAGCTACTTTCAATAGGTGGTTGTAGATCCTGTCTGATAGTTGATATGGGGGTTACTGGGCTGTAGTGAGCTACTTTCAATAGGTGGTTGTAGATCCTGTCTGATGGTTGATATTGGGGTTACTGGGCTGTAGTGAGCTACTTTCAATAGGTGGTTGTAGATCCTGTCTGATAGTTGATATGGGGGTTACTGGGCTGTAGTGAGCTACTTTCAATAGGTGGTTGTAGATCCTGTCTGATAGTTGATATGGGGGTTACTGGGCTGTAGTGAGCTACTTTCAATAGGTGGTTGTAGATCCTGTCTGATAGTTGATATGGGGGTTACTGGGCTGTAGTGAGCTACTTTCAATAGGTGGTTGTAGATCCTGTCTGATAGTTGATATGGGGGTTACTGGGCTGTAGTGAGCTACTTTCAATAGGTGGTTGTAGATCCTGTCTGATAGTTGATATGGGGGTTACTGGGCTGTAGTGAGCTACTTTCAATAGGTGGTTGTAGATCCTGTCTGATAGTTGATATGGGGGTTACTGGGCTGTAGTGAGCTACTTTCAATAGGTGGTTGTAGATCCTGTCTGATAGTTGATATGGGGGTTACTGGGCTGTAGTGAGCTACTTTCAATAGGTGGTTGTAGATCCTGTCTGATAGTTGATATGGGGGTTACTGGGCTGTAGTGAGCTACTTTCAACAAGTGGTTGTAGATCCTGTCTGATGGTTGATATTGGGGTTACTAGGCTGTAGTGAGCTACTTTCATCAAGTGGTTGTAGATCCTGTCTCATGGTTGATATTGGGGTTACTGGGCTGTAGTGAGCTACTTTCAACAAGTGGTTGTAGATCCTGTCTGATGGTTGATATGGGGGTTACTGGGCTGTAGTCAATAGCTACTTTCAATAGGTGGTTGTGGATCCTGTCTGATAGTTGATATGGGGGTTACTGGGCTGTAGTGAGCTACTTTCAACAGGTGGTTGTAGATCCTGTCTGGTGGTTGATATGGGGGTTACTGGGCTGTAGTGAGCTACTTTCAATAGGTGGTTGTAGATCCTGTCTGATAGTTGATATGGGGGTTACTGGGCTGTAGTGAGCTACTTTCAACAAGTGGTTGTAGATCCTGTCTGATGGTTGATATTGGGGTTACTGGGCTGTAGTGAGCTACTTTCAACAAGTGGTTGTAGATCCTGTCTCATGGTTGATATTGGGGTTACTGGGCTGTAGTGAGCTACTTTCAACAAGTGGTTGTAGATCCTGTCTGATGGTTGATATGGGGGTTACTGGGCTGTAGTGAGCTACTTTCAATAGGTGGTTGTAGATCCTGTCTGATAGTTGATATGGGGGTTACTGGGCTGTAGTGAGCTACTTTCAACAGGTGGTTGTAGATCCTGTCTGGTGGTTGATATGGGGGTTACTGGGCTGTAGTCCTAAGTGATAGAATTACCATGAACCAGATGGACACAATCCTAATTAAATACAAATCCTTTATGTCCTTTTTCTGATCCCACTGACAAACATTAGGCCGACGCCCACATGGAACCCTGACATCTACACTCCGTAGTGCCCAGGGCTCTAGTCAAACGTAGTGCACCTGTAAAGGGAATAGGGTGTTCTACAGGATGAACCCTAAGTCTCTCATTTGGAGGGGGTCCAGGGGAGCTGTGACCCTCAGAGACATAATGAGAGAGAGAGAGGGCCTAGTTTGGTCATGGAGATATGATGCCCAACCTACTGCTGCACACCAACTGTAGTCTACACACACGCACGCACACACGCACACACACACACTCACAGACTCACACACTCACACACACACACACTCAAACACTCACACACTCACACACTCACACTCACACACTCACACACACACACTCGCACACACACGCGCGCGCACGCACGCACCCACGCACACACTCACACACACACTCACTGAATGACAAATTATTTTTAATCTTAATTCCATCACAATCACGTATCAGAGATTGATTGACAGCCTTCACTGCCAAGCTAATCACTTATCAGAGATTGATTGACAGACTTCACTGCCAAGCTAATCACTTATCAGAGATTGATTGACAGCCTTCACTGCCAAGCTAATCACTTATCAGAGATTGATTGACAGACTTCACTGCCAAGCTAATCACTTATCAGAGATTGATTGACAGACTTCACTGCCAAGCTAATCACTTATCAGAGATTGATTGACAGACTTCACTGCCAAGCTAATCCAGACTTCATTTTTCTTTAATAATTGTAATCATTTTAATGGGCATGTCATTTCATGAATATCGGCCAGACAACAGATTAGCCAAATCGTGACTGATTCAATTAGCTGATCATGTTCTGAGGTGACAGGTGATTATTCACAGAAGCTGAGGCCCAAATGCCTTCCTATATAGTATACAACCAATCCCTACAGGCCCTGGTCAAAGTAGAGCACTACCCATCCCTATGGGCCCTGTTCAAAGTAGAGCACTACCCATCCCTATGGGCCCTGGTCAAAGTAGAGCACTACCCATCCCTACGGGCCCTGGTCAAAGTAGAGCACTACCCATCCCTACGGGCCCTGGTCAAAGTAGAGCACTACCCATCCCTACCGGCCCTGGTCAAAGTAGAGCACTACCCATCCCTACGGGCCCTGGTCAGAGTAGAGCACTACCCATCCCTACAGGCCCTGGTCAAAGTAGAGCACTACCCATCCCTACAGGCCCTGGTCAAACTAGAGCACTACCAATCCCTACAGGCCCTGGTCAAAGTAGAGCACTACCCATCCCTACAGGCCCTGGTCAAAGTATGGTCACGAGACGCAGGCCTCCTAATTGTCCCTAGAATTTCTAAACAAACAGCTGGAGGCAGGGCTTTCTCCTATAGAGCTCCATTTTTATGGAATGGTTTGCATAGTGTGAGAGACGCAGACTCGGTCTCAACCTTTAAGTCTTTACTGAAGACTCATCTCTTCAGTGGGTCATATGATTGAGTGTAGTCTGGCCCAGGAGTGTGAAGGTGAACGGAAAGGCTCTGGAGCAACAAACCGCCCTTGCTGTCTCTGCCTGGCCGGTTCCCCTCTTTCCACTGGGATTCTCTGCCTCTAACCCTATTACAGGGGCTGAGTCACTGGCTTACTGGTGCTCTTCCATGCCGTCCCTAGGAGGGGTGTGTCACTTGAGTCACTGACATGATCTTCCTGTCCGGGTTGGCGCCCCCTTGAGTTCGTGCCATGGGGGAGATCTTCGTGGGCTATACTCGGCCTTGTCTCAGGATGGTAAGTTGGTGGTTGAAGATATCCCTCTAGTGGTGGGGGGGCTGTGCTTTGGCAAAGTGGGTGGGGTTATATCCTTCCTGTCTGGCCCTGTGCGGGGGTATCGTCGTACAGGGTCACAGTGTATCCTGACCCCTCCTGTCTCAGCCTCCAGTATTTATGCTGCAGTAGTTTATATGTCGGGGGGCTAGGATCAGTCTGTTATATCTGGAGTACTTCTCCTGTCTTATCCGGTGTCCTGTGTGAATTTAAGTATGCTCCCTCTAATTCTCTCTCTCTTTTTCTCTCTCTCTTTCTCTCTCTCTTTCTCTCTCTCTTCTCTTGGAGGATCTGAGCCCTAGGACCATGCCTCAGGACTACCTGGTCTGATGACTCCTTGCAGTTTCAACTATTCTGCCTGCGGCTATGGAACCCTGACCTGTTCACCAGACGTGTTAGCTTGTCCCGGACTTGCTGTTTTGGACTCTCTCTCTTCCGTACCTGCTGTCTCTAACTCTGAATGATCGGATATGAAAAGCCAATTGACATTTACTCCTGAGGTGCTGACTTGTTGCGCCCTCGACAACTACTGTGATTATTATTTCACCCTACAGGTCATCTATGAACATTTGAACATCTTGGCCATGTTCTGTTATAATCTCCACCCGGCACAACCAGAAGAGGACTGGCTACACCTCATAGCCTGGTTCCTCTCTAGGTTTCTTCCTAGGTTCTGGCCTTTCTAGGGAGTTTTTCCTAGCCACCGTGCTTCTACATCTGCATTGCTTGCTGTTTGAGGTTTTAGGCTTTGTTTCTGTACAGGACTTTGAGATATCAGCTGATATAAAAAGGTAGACTGTCCGGTAGACTGTCATAGCAAAGAAGAATTTGTTCTTAACTGACTAAATAAATAAAGGTAAATTATAATAATTGCCTTAAAAAGTGTCTTCATTCAGCTCATTGACCAGTGAGTTGTGTCTGTGTGATACAACCAACACATTTACCTGGCTGGAGGAGAGGCTCGGAACACAGGTTGTGTCCCAAATGGGGCCCTATTCCCTGATGGGGCCCTATTCCCTAATGGGCCCTATTCCCTAATGGGGCCCTATTCCCTAATGGGACCCTATTCCCTAATGGGGCCCTATTCCCTAATGGGGCCCTATTCCCTAATGGGATCCTATTCCCTAATGGGGCCCTATTCCCTAATGGGGCCCTATTCCCTAATGGGGCACTATTCCCTAATGGGGCACTATTCCCTAATGGGACCCTATTCCCTAATGGGGCCCTATTCCCTAATGGGGCCCTATTCCCTAATGGGGCCCTATTCCCTAATGGGACCCTATTCCCTAATGGGACCCTATTCCCTATGTAGTGCACAACCTTTGACCAAGGCCCATAGGTCTCTATAAGGACTAGGCAGCCACACTACAGAATTAAAGATAGATGGAGGGAGTTGTTCAGTGGAGGAAGAAGAGAATTGGTGGGGAGGAACGTTTGACCGTACAAGGACACGTCCATCTGACTGCCACTGTTATGTGTTTGTTGAAATATGTCAACTTAGTCCCACACACAGAGACACACACACACATCAGGCTAATTAGAATAGGAAATGGCTGACGATACATCACATTCTTTGTCCTCTGTGATTCATGGAAGATACAGCCATAACATCCTCAGAATGAAAATGTGTTGTATTATCCCATACACCAGATAGGTCCAGTGGAATGTGTTGTATTATCACCAGATAGGTCCAGTGGAATGTGTTGTATTATCTCATACACCAGATAGGTCCAGTGGAATGTGTTGAATTATCCCATACACCAGATAGGTCCAGTGGAATGTGTTGTATTATCCCACACACCAGATAGGTCCAGTGGAATGTGTTGTATTATCACCAGATAGGTCCAGTGGAATGTGTTGTATTATCCCATACACCAGATAGGTCCAGTAGAATGTGTTGTATTATCACCAGATAGGTCCAGTGGAATGTGTTGTATTATCACCAGATAGGTCCAGTGGAATGTGTTGAATTATCACCAGATAGGTCCAGTGGAACGTGTTGTATTATCACCAGATAGGTCCAGTTACAGCCTTTTTCTAAAATTGATTAAATTGTTTCATTTCCTCATCAATCTACATACAATACCCCATAATGACATCACAATACCCCATAATGACATCGTAATACCCCATAATGACATCGCAATACCCCATAATGAGATCACAATACCCCATAATGAGATCACAATACCCCATAATGAGATCACAATACCCCATAATGACATCTCAATACCCCATAATGACATCGCAATACACCATAATGACATCACAATACCCCATAATGACATCGCAATACCCCATAATGACATCACAATACACCATAATGACATCACAATACCCCATAATGACATCGCAATACCCCATAATGACATCACAATACACCATAATGACATCACAATACACCATAATGACAAAGCAAAAACAGGTTTTTAGAAAAAGAAACATGACATTTAAATAAGTATTCAGAACCTTTACTCAGTACTTTGTTGAAGCACCTTTGGCAGTGATTACAGCCTCGAGTCTTCTTTGGTATGACGCTACAAGCTTGGCATGAGGCTACAAGCTGTATTTGGGGAGTTTCTACCATTCTTCTCTGCAGATCCTCTCAAGCTCTGTCAGGTTGGATGGGGAGCATCGCTGCACAGCTATTTTCAGGTCTCTCCAGAGATGTTCGATCGGGTTCAAGTCCGATCATACAGCACCCCGTAGTACAGCACCCCTGGAGCAAATCAAGGTTCAGTGCTTTGCTCAACAGCACATCAGATATTTCACCTTGGGTATTCAAACCAGCATCCTTTGGGTTACTGACTCAAAACTCTAACTGCTAGGCTACCTGCCACCCATTAATAAATACACCTGTTTGTCTGAAGATGTTGTGTGAGAGATTGGGGAGAGGAACAAAGAGCACCTCATGGAGAATGGATGAGCAGAACAGAACAGACACAGGAGTGAAGTTGATGAGATAGAAAGGAAATGGAATCTTAACAGAAGTCAGTCCATGTCAGTTAAAGGCTACAACACTTGTAGATGTTTTGCTTCACAATGACAAACACAGCCTACGCAAAAACTGATCTGGGACCAGGCTTAAGATACTATACATGGCAACGTTCTTCAACTGATCTGCGACCAGGCTTAAGATACTGTACATGGCAACGTTCTTCAACTGATCTGGGACCAGGCTTAAGATACTATACATGGCAACGTTCTTCAACTGATCTGGGACCAGGCTTAGCCACTACACATGGCAACATTCTTCAACTGATCTGGGACCAGGCTTAAGATACTATACATGGCAACGTTCTTCAACTGATCTGGGACCAGGTTTAGGCCACTACACATGGCAACATTCTTCAACTGATCTGGGACCAGGCTTAAGATACTATACATGGCAACGTTCTTAAACTGATCTGGGACCAGGCTTAAGATACTATACATGGCAACGTTTTTCAACTGATCTGGGACCAGGCTTAAGATACTATACATGGTAACGTTCTTTAACTGATCTGGGACCAGGCTTAAGATACTATACATGGCAACGTTCTTCAACTGATCTGGGACCAGGTTTAGGCCACTACACATGGCAACGTTCTTCAACTGATCTGGGACCAGGCTTAAGATACTATACATGGCAACGTTCTTCAACTGATCTGGGACCAGGCTTAAGATTCTATACATGGCAACATTCTTCAACTGATCTGGGACCAGGCTTAAGATACTATACATGGCAACGTTCTTCAACTGATCTGGGACCAGGCTTAAGATACTATACATGGCAACATTCTTCAACTGATCTGGGACCAGGCTTAAGATACTATACATGGTAACGTTCTTTAACTGATCTGGGTCCAGGCTTAAGATACTATACATGGCAACGTTCTTCAACTGATCTGGGACCAGGTTTAGGCCACTACACATGGCAACGTTCTTCAACTGATCTGGGACCAGGCTTAAGATACTATACATGGCAACGTTCTTAAACTGATCTGGGACCAGGCTTAAGATACTATACATGGCAACGTTCTTCAACTGATCTGGGACCAGGCTTAAGATACTATACATGGCAACATTCTTCAACTGATCTGGGACCAGGCTTAGGCTACTATACATGGCAACGTTTTTCAACTGATCTGGGACCAGGCTTAGGCCACTACACATGGCAACGTTTTTCAACTGATCTGGGACCAGGTTTAGGCCACTATACATGGCAACGTTTTTCAACTGATCTGGGACCAGGCTTAGGCTACTATATACGGCAACGTTTAATCATTTACATTTCTCCTCCAGGTCAATAAAGGTATCGTCCCAAAGTCCAAGGACCAATTAGAAATGTCCACCGCAAAGAGTCTCTCATCATGCCTGTCTGATACTGCCTGAACCATCTGTTACTCTCTCAAATCTATTATCAGAAACCCCTTTTAGTTCAATTACAGATCCTCCTTCGTCACAGTCTATTGAGTTACAGAGTCCCCAAGAGAAATCCACTGTTCTCCTCTGTATACTATGACGAATAATACTTCCCTTGGGATTACGGTTCAGGCTTTCCCCCCGACAGACAGACGGGACGGATCAAATGTCTGGCTGTGGGTTGATATTAAATCAACGTTGGTCACATGGTGTATCTGGTTAGATGTCTCGGTGAGGGTGTATGGTCTGCTGAGATAACTGAGATGATCTACTGTTGATCACCACCAGAAAGACCAGGATAATGTGAAGCAGCTTATAGTATCTGGTTAGGTGAAGTCTGTCTGGAGTCTTTAGTCTCTAGTCTGTCTGGAGTCTCTAGTCTCTACTCTGCCTGGAGTCTCTAGTCTCTAGTCTGTCTGGAGTCTCTAGTCTCTACTCTGCCTGGAGTCTCTAGTCTCTAGTCTGTCTGGAGTCTCTAGTCTCTACTCTGCCTGGAGTCTCTAGTCTCTAGTCTGCCTGGAGTCTCTAGTCTCTACTCTGCCTGGAGTCTCTAGTCTGTCTGCAGTCTCTACTCTGCCTGGAGTCTCTAGTCTGCCTGGAGTTTCTAGTCGGCCTGCAGTCTCTAGTCTGTATGGAGTCTCTAGTCTACCTGGAGTCTCTAGTCTGCCTGGAGTCTCTAGTCTGCCTGGAGTCTCTAGTCTGCCTGGAGTCTCTAGTCTCTAGTCTCTAGTCTGCCTGGAGTCTCTAGTCTGCCTGGAGTCTCTAGTCTGCCTGGAGTCTCTAGTCTGTCTGTTTGGAGACTCTAGTCTGCCTGGAGTCTCTAGTCTTCCTCGAGCCTCTAGTCTCTAGTCTGCTTGGAGTCTCTAGTCTGCCTGGAGTCTCTAGTCTCTAGTCTCTAGTCTGCTTGGAGTCTCTAGTCTGCCTGGAGTCTCTAGTCTGCATGGAGTCTCTAGTCTCTAGACTACCTGGAGTCTCTAGTCTCTAGTCTGCCTGCCTGGAGTCTCTAGTCTGCATGGAGTCTCTAGTCTGCCTGGAGTCTCTAGACTACCTGGAGTCTCTAGTCTGCCTGCCTGGAGTCTCTAGTCAGCATGGAGTTTCTAGTGTGCATGGAGTCTCTAGTCTGCCTGGAGTCTCTAGTCTGCATGGAGTCTCTAGTCTGCATGGATCCACTAGTCTGCATGGAGTCTTTAGTCTGCCTGGAGTCTCTAGTTTCTAGTCTGCCTACCTGGAGTCTCTAGTCTGCATGGAGTCTCTAGTCTCTAGTCTGCATGAAGTCTCTAGTCTCTAGTCTGTCTGGAGTCTCTAGTCTCTAGTCTGCCTGGAGTCTCTAGTCTCTAGTCTGCCTGCCTGGAGTCTCTAGTCTGCATGGGGTCTATAGTCTCTAGTCTGCATGGAGTCTCACAACAGGCCAGCTCAATAAACCACAGTTATAGTATCTCATTACATCAGGCCAGCTCAATCAACCACAGATAGGGTATCTCATTACAACAGGCCAGCTCAATCAACCACAGATATAGTGTGTCATTACAACAGGCCAGCTCAATCAACCGCAGATATAGTGTGTCATTACAACAGGCCAGCTCAATCAACCGCAGATATAGTATCTCATATAGTATCTAATGCAGTGAGTTGATGATTATATCCTAATGCAGTGAGTTGATGATTATATCCTAATGCAGTGAGTTGATGATTATATCCTAATGCAGTGAGTTGATGATTATATCCTAATGCAGTGAGTTGATGATTATATTGTAATGCAGTGAGTTGATGATTATATTGTAATGCAGTGAGTTGATGATTTTATCCTAATGCAGTGAGTTGATTATATCCTAATGCAGTGAGTTGATGATTATATCCTAATGCAGTGAGTTGATGATTATATTGTAATGCAGTGAGTTGATGATTATATTGTAATGCAGTGAGTTGATGATTATATCCTAATGCAGTGAGTTGATGATTATATCCTAATGCAGTGAGTTGATGATTATATCCTAATGCAGTGAGTTGATGATTATATTGTAATGCAGTGAGTTGATGATTATATCCTAATGCAGTGAGTTGATGATTATATTGTAATGCAGTGAGTTGATGATGATTATTTCCTAATGCAGTGAGTTGATGATTATATTGTAATGCAGTGAGTTGATGATTATATCCTAATGCAGTGAGTTGATGATTATATTGTAATGCAGTGAGTTGATGATTTTATCCTAATGCAGTGAGTTGATTATATCCTAATGCAGTGAGTTGATGATTATATCCTAATGCAGTGAGTTGATGATTATATCCTAATGCAGTGAGTTGATGATTATATTGTAATGCAGTGAGTTGATGATTTTATCCTAATGCAGTGAGTTGATTATATCCTAATGCAGTGAGTTGATGATTATATCCTAATGCAGTGAGTTGATGATTATATCCTAATGCAGTGAGTTGATGATTATATTGTAATGCAGTGAGTTGATAATGATTATTTCCTAATGCAGTGAGTTGATGATTATATCCTAATGCAGTGAGTTGATGATTATATCCTAATGCAGTGAGTTGATGATTATATCCTAATGCAGTGAGTTGATGATTATATCCTAATGCAGTGAGTTGATGATTATATCCTAATGCAGTGAGTTGATGATTATATCCTAATGCAGTGAGTTGATGATTATATCCTAATGCAGTGAGTTGATAATGATTATTTCCTAATGCAGTGAGTTGATGAGATCTTGTTGCAGTTTGAGCCGGCAGTTAAGTTCATTCCATCAGTCTGGTGTGTTTTCGAAACCAAATGATTTCCATATGTGTTGATGTTGGTTGTCGTAGACTAGAATAAAACAGGAGACGTTTCTACTGATGTATTTGAGGAGATAGTGATTCCAATGTAGAGTTATTAACGGTGACAAACAGACAACCCTGTGGGAAATCTTAGAACGGGAACGTGTTCTATGTTCCATCCATGGAAGCACAGATGGAGTTCTATGTTCCGTCCATGGAAGCACAGATGCTGTTCTATGTTCCGTCCATGGAAGCACAGACGGAGTTCCGTAGTTCTATGTTTCTATTCTACAAAACTAAGATGTCAAATGGAGGGGAAAAGAAAGGGGGATACCTAGTCAGTTGTACAACTGAAATGTGTCTTCTGCATTTAACCCCTCTGAATCAGAGAGGTGCAGGGGGCCTGCCTTAACAGACATCCACGTCTACGGGCAACCGGGGACCTTGTCAGCTCGGGGATTCGATCCAGCAACCTTTCCGGTTACTGGCCCAACGCTCTAACCACGAGGGTCTGTTATTAAGGTGAGACCTCATAGTAGATGCTTTAAAGGGAAACAACCTCACATTCATTATCTCCAGCATCAAACCAGTGAATATACCTGTACATGTGTGAAAAACGGGAAACATTTATATATTTAATTAGAAGAAAATAACGTTAAAAAGTTCTGCCTGATGACATCATCAAAAGTTAAAACATACAAAATACACACTTCCTGTCCACTGTGTTCCCACAGGGCCGTATCTCTATGTTACAGCACGTGTTTACGGTTAACGCACTGAAGACAGAGTCGACTTCCTGTTGTAATTAGCTATCTGACACCTGTGTGTAAACAGAACACACACCTGTTGTCACTGAAAAATACTGTTGGCTGCAACTGTGTTAAAACCGGTTAAAACTAACCCTAACCATGTAAAAGGTGTGTGTTTAACAAGGCCTGGCAGTATCTACGCTGCAGTAGTCTATGTGCCGGGGAGCTAGGGTCAGTCTGTTATACCTGGTGTAATTCTCCTGTCTTATCTGGTGTGCTGTGTGCATATAATTATACTCCCTCTAATTCTTTCTCTCACCCTTTCTCCCTCCCCACCCGGAGGACCTGAGCCCTAGGACCATGCCTCTGTTCACCTGGTCGTGCTGCTGCTCCAGTTTCAACTGTTCTGCCTGCGGCTAGGGAACCCTGACCTGTTCACCGGACGTGCCACGTCTCCAGACTCAATCATCAAATTTGCAGACGACACAACAGTAGTAGGCCTGATTACCAACAATGAGACGGCCTACAGGGAGGAGGTGAGGGCCTTGGAGGGAGTGGTGCCAGGGAAATAATCTCCCCCTCAACATCAACAAAACGAAGGAGCTGATTGTGGACTTCAGGAGACGGCAGGGAGTGCCGCCACACCCCCCCCATCCACATCGATGGGGCCGCAGTAGAGAAGGTGAAAAGCTCCAAGTTCCTCTCGGCCACTTGATCACGTCGACTGGCACGTGTGTTATACAATATGCTCATTAGAACAAAACGAGTCTTGGAGGTGTGTTCGAGTCTTCAGTCTTGGAGGTGTGTTCGAGTCTTCAGTCTTGGAGGTGTGTTCGAGTCTTCAGTCTTGGAGGTGTGTTCGAGTCTTCAGTCTTGGAGGTGTGTTCGAGTCTTCAGTCTTGGAGGGGTGTTCGAGTCTTCAGTCTTGGAGGTGTGTTCGAGTCTTCAGTCTTGGAGGTGTGTTCGAGTCTTCAGTCTTGGAGAGGTGTTCGAGTCTTCAGTCTTGGAGGTGTGTTCGAGTCTTCAGTCTTGGAGGTGTGTTCGAGTCTTCAGTCTTGGAGGTGTGTTTCCTGACCGATGTTCGTCCCCCCATGAGCTACTGTATACATGGAAGCCTATTTCACTTCCTCAAAATCCCCAGAATGAATCTAAATTAATTCCATTAAATCTGTGATTCATTTTGATATTTTGGCCGAGGATGTTTTAGTCGTGCAATTGTCCGTAGCTTTAGGTGTTTGGTGCAGCGTTTGTCAAGTTAAATAAACGTGTTGTAAAACAGTCAGAGCTGCTGGGCAGCTCTGTCTCACGGTCTGTGGCAGCTGCTGGGCAGCTCTGTCTCACGGTCTGTGGCAGCTGCTGGGCAGCTCTGTCTCACGGTCTGTGGCAGCTGCTGGGCAGCTCTGTCTCACGGTCTGTGGCAGCTGCTGGGCAACTCTGTCTCACGGTCTGTGGCAGCTGCTGGGCAGCTCTGTCTCACGGTCTGTGGCAGAGATCATCAACTAGATTCAGCCGGTGGATGATTTCTTCTGGAGTGGATGATCAGGGGGGCCGGAACACAATTACAAATATTTTTATATATTTATATATCAAAAATTTGACAGCAAAAAGCCCAAACAGATATCTTATTTGACCGCCAGAAGCCCAAACAGATATCTTATTTGACCGCCAGAAGCCCAAACAGATATCTTATTTGACCAAAACATAATACTTTCAAACCTTGCTTACGTTTGTCTACGATCACGTGTCTCTCTATTATATACGTGGGAATACTTGGGAACAGATTTCTTCAATTAAAATCACTTGGAGCTGATTGGCTGGTGTTTGTACAGTCTTTTATGTTCAACAATGAAAATTAGAAAGGAGAAACAACAAAATAAACCCACCCGCAGGTCAGATTCGACCTGCTGGCTACTAGTTGGGGAACCCTGCTCTATGCTTTTGGATAGAGAGCAATCACTGCAACAGTTCATCCCATGATAGTGGGCAGACGGACATTGTCAAATCAACTCCACTCCCGATGAGACAGACTTCATGACCAAAATTATCCTATTTACACTTTGTAGTAAATTTTGACATTAGGTCAACTGTTGCTGACTCGTATAGATTCCACACAGGCCGTTTTTCAAAGGGATTCGCTCTTTAGAAATCTGTCCCAATACCCTCACAACCACGTGTTTCAAAAACTCCAGCAAATGTAAGGTTTCGTCTTGTTAAAGGTTGGTGGCAGCTCAGTTACCACTAGTTTTAGAAGTACAAAACAGTTCATCTGAACCGTGTAGGGAAAGGGTATCATTCAGGACACAATGTTCCAGAGGCTCAGTCAACTCTGATACACAACTACACCTGTACTCCAGATGTCCTCAGATCATTACCCTCCAAACCTCTCTCTCACTCCAGATGTCCTCCGATCATTACCCTCCAAACCTCTCTCTCACTCCAGATGTCCTCCAAACCCCTCACACACATCTCTCCCACTCCAGATGTCCTCAGATCATTACCCTCCAAACCCCTCACACACCTCTCTCTCACTCCAGATGTCCTCCAAACCCCTCACACATCTCTCTCACTCCAGATGTCCTCACATCGTTACCCTCCAAACCTCTCACAAACCTCTCTCTCACTCCAGATGTCCTCCAAACCCATCACAAACCTCTCTCTCACTCCAGATGTCCTCAGATCATTACCCTCCAAACCCCTCACACATCTCTCTCTCACTACAGATGTCCTCACATCGTTACCCTCCAAACCTCTCACAAACCCTCCAAACCTCCAAACCCTCACAAACCTCTCTCTCACTCCAGATGTCCCAGATGTCCTCACATCGTTACCCTCCAAACCCTCCAAACTCTCTCTCACTCCAGATATCCTCAAACATCCAGATATCCTCACATCGTTACCCTCCAAACCTCTCTCACTCCAGATGTCCTCCAAACCTCTCACAAACCTCTCTCTCACTCCAGATGTCCTCACATCGTTTACCCTCCAAACCTCTCTCACTCCAGATATCCTCACATCGTTACTCTCCAAACCTCTCTCACTCCAGATATCTTCACATCGTTACCCTCTGAACCCCTCACACACCTCTCTCTCACTCCAGATGTCCTCCAAACCCATCACAAACCTCTCTCTCACTCCAGATGTCCTCACATCGTTACTCTCCAAACCCCTCACACACCTCTCTCTCACTCCAGATGTCCTCACATCGTTACTCTCCAAACCCCTCACACACCTCTCTATCTCACGTGCGTCAGCACCTCTCCTGGTCCAACTCAGAGTTCTGTTCACTAGGCAGGAAGGTCCAACACAGGGTTCTGTTCACGAGGCAGGAAGCATCAGCACCTCTCCTGGTCCAACACAGGGTTCTTGGCACGAGGCAGGAAGCATCAGCACCTCTCCTGGTCCAACACAGGGTTCTGGTCACGAGGCAGGAAGCATCAGCACCTCTCCTGGTCCAACACAGGGTTCTGGTCACTAGGCAGGAAGCGACAGCACCTCTCCTGGTCCAACTCAGGGTTCTGTTCACTAGGCAGGAAGCGACAGCACCTCTCCTGGTCCAACTCAGGGTTCTGTTCACTAGACAGGAAGCGACAGCACCTCTCCTGGTCCAACTCAGGGTTCTGTTCACTAGGCAGCACCTCTCCTGGTCCAACTCAGGGTTCTGTTCACTAGGCAGGAAACAGAAGTAAACATTCAGAAAAGGCAGTGAACCCAGGAGGTACTATCTGAATGATCCATCGAATAAGAAACACTTTATTCCATTGCAAGATGTTTTGAAAAAAGGTTTGCTACAGTGTTCACTAATGAACTGCCCCACATCTCCCATCTGAACTGAGAGGACATGCTGATGGAGAGCAGCCTAGGATGTTTATTAGTTCAGGGAGGTTTAGGAGGTACATCATATTAGCCTTGTCTTTACGGCATCGCCATCATTTGATGCTGATCAGGTTCACTGGGAGATTTAGTAATCAAAAACAGTTAAATGGTCCTGATGTCTGAGCTAACAGCACTGTGTTCTCAATGGCAGCTTATTTCCCTACCAGGGCCTTGGTCAAAAGTAGTGCACTATGTAGGGAATAGGGTGCCATTTAAGATGAACACTAGATTTGAATCTGTTGTTCAAGCTGCACACCAGGTATGGCTGTGTGACTGAAGACCAGATGTTGGTAATACCTCTGTTATGGTCTGTGCTTCTACTGGACAGTGGAGGGGGCCTGAGAGGGCTAGGGACACACAGCCAGTCCTCACACATATTACCTTCTACTGGACAGTGGAGGGGGCCTGAGAGGGCTAGGGACACACAGCCAGTCCTCACACATATTACCTTCTACTGGACAGTGGAGGGGGCCTGAGAGGACTAGGGACACACAGCCAGTCCTCACACATATTACCTTCTACTGGACAGTGGAGGGGGGCTGAGAGGACTAGGGACACACAGCCAGTCCTCACACATATTACCTTCTACTGGACAGTGGAGGGGGCCTGAGAGGGCTAGGGACACACAGCCAGTCCTCACACATATTACCTTCTACTGGACAGTGGAGGGGGCCTGAGAGGGCTAGGGACACACAGCCAGTCCTCACACATATTACCTTCTACTGGACAGTGGAGGGGGCCTGAGAGGGCTAGGGACACACAGCCAGTCCTCACACATATTACCTTCTACTGGACAGTTGAGGGGAGGGGGCTGAGAGGACTAGGGACACACAGCCAGTCCTCATACATATTACATTCTACTGGACAGTGGATGGGGGGCTGAGAGGACTAGAGACACCAGTCTCAGTCATAACTAATGTCCTTTCAGATATAACTAATGTCCTTTCAGATATAACTAATGTCCTTTCAGATATAACTAATGTCCTTTCATCAGTAACTAATGTCCTTTCAGATATAACTAATGTCCTTTCAGATATAACTAATGTCCTTTCAGATATAACTAATGTCCTTTCAGATATAACTAATGTCCTTTCATCAGTAACTAATGTTCTTTCATCAGTAACTAATGTCCTTTCATCAGTAACTAATGTCCTTTCATCAGTAACTAATGTCCTTTCATCAGTAACTAATGTCCTTTCATCAGTAACTAATGTCCTTTCATCAGTAACTAATGTCCTTTCATCAGTAACTAATGTCCTTTCATCAGTAACTAATGTCCTTTCATCAGTAACTAATGTCCTTTCATCAGTAACTAATGTCCTTTCATCAGTAACTAATGTCCTTTCAGATATAACTAATGTCCTTTCATCAGTAACTAATGTCCTTTCATCAGTAACTAATGTCCTTTCATCAGTAACTAATGTCCTTTCATCAGTAACTAATGTCCTTTCATCAGTAACTAATGTCCTTTCATCAGTAACTAATGTCCTTTCATCAGTAACTAATGTCCTTTCATCAGTAACTAATGTCCTTTCAGATATAAATAATGTCCTTTCAGATATAAATAATGTCCTTTCAGATATAACTAATGTCCTTTCATCAGTAACTAATGTCCTTTCATCAGTAACTAATGTCCTTTCAGATATAAATAATGTCCTTTCAGATATAACTAATGTCCTTTCAGATATAACTAATGTCCTTTCAGATATAACTAATGTCCTTTCATCAGTAACTAATGTCCTTTCAGATATAAGTAATGTCCTTTCAGATATAACTAATGTCCTTTCATCAGTAACTAATGTCCTTTCAGATATAACTAATGTCCTTTCAGATATAACTAATGTCCTTTCAGATATAAATAATGTCCTTTCAGATATAAATAATGTCCTTTCAGATATAACTAATGTCCTTTCATCAGTAACTAATGTCCTTTCATCAGTAACTAATGTCCTTTCAGATATAAATAATGTCCTTTCAGATATAACTAATGTCCTTTCAGATATAACTAATGTCCTTTCAGATATAACTAATGTCCTTTCAGATATAACTAATGTCCTTTCAGATATAACTAATGTCCTTTCAGATATAACTAATGTCCTTTCATCAGTATCTAATGTCCTTCAGATATAACTAATGTCCTTTCATCAGTAACTAATGTCCTTTCAGATATAACTAATTGTAACGGCGTTCGTCTGTTGAAGGAGAGTCGGACCAAAATGCAGCGTGGTGGTTACTCATGTTCTTTAATGAAAGAATAGCGATACATGAAATAACTAAATAAATACAAAAACAACAAACGAAACGGGAAAACCTAATTACAGCCTATCTGGTGAACACTACACAGAGACAGGAACAATCACCCACAAAATACACAGTAAAACCCAGGCTACCTAAATATGGTTCCCAATCAGAGACAACGAGAATCACCTGACCTCACACATGTCCTTTCAGATATAACTAATGTCCTTTCAGATATAACTAATGTCCTTTCAGATATAACTAATGTCCTTTCAGATATAACTAATGTCCTTTCAGATATAACTAATGTCCTTTCAGATATAACTAATGTCCTTCAGATATAACTAATGTCCTTTCATCAGTAACTAATGTCCTTTCAGATATAACTAATGTCCTTTCAGATATAACTAATGTCCTTTCAGATATAACTAATGTCCTTTCATCAGTAACTAATGTCCTTTCAGACATAACTAATGTCCTTTCATCAGTAACGAATGTCCTTTCAGATATAACTAATGTCCTTTCAGATATAACTAATGTCCTTTCAGATATAACTAATGTCCTTTCAGATATAACTAATGTCCTTTCAGATATAACTAATGTCCTTTCAGATATAACTAATGTCCTTTCAGATATAACTAATGTCCTTTCAGATATAACTAATGTCCTTTCATTAGTAACTAATGTCCTTTCAGATATAACTAATGTCCTTTCAGATATAACTAATGTACTTTCAGATATATCTAATGTCCTTTCAGATATAACTAATGTCCTTTCATCACCTATGCAGGCCTGTTGGTTTGGACTGATGTAGGGCAATGTAGGGTAATGTAGGGTAATGTAAGGTAATGTGGGATAATGCAGCGTGGTGTAGGGTAATGCAGAGTGATGTAGGGTAATGTAGGGTAATGTATGGTAATATATGGTAATGTAGGGCAATGTGGGGTAATGTAGGGTAATGTGTGGGAATGTAGTGTAATGTATGGTAACGCATGGTAATGTAGATCAATGTATGATAATGCAAGGTAATGTATGGTAATGCATGGCAATGTTGGGTAATGTATGCTAATGTAGGATAATGAAGGGTAATGTAGGGTAATGTATAGTAATGTACGGTAATGCATGGTAATGTAGGGTGATGGAGGTCAATGTATGATAATATAAGGTAATGTATAGCAATGCATGGCAATGTGGAGTAATGTATGCTAATGTAGGATAATGAATGGTAATGTAGGGTAATGTATGGTAATGCAGGGTATACATCAACATGATCCCTCTCTCATTACACCCTGTATTAACCTTCATGGCTTCCTCTAAATAACAACTTAAAACTCTATTACAGAAACCAATCTGTTTTCATACCAGTGAGTTGTGTACTATATAGTGAGCCGTTTAAATCCTGCAGTTCCAGCGTTGTGTATTTAGTATTTATGGCTTCTGCAGAGAGTCCATCCCTTGCAGCATCAGGCGGCTTGTGTTTTCAAAGGAGATGTTTTTCCAAATTTCAGCAGTCTTCCGGTCCTGTTGGAAAGCTGTGATAGCACCGACCATTAGCAACGCTCTGGAATGACACAACGAATCATTTTAGAACCGCTCTCCTATCAATAGTGGGATCAACAATTTGTACTGAGAATTTTTACTGAGAATGCACATCCATCCCAGTATAAACAAACATATACCACTTTTTGTACCAGGAACCCAATAATGACTGTTTTCATATGGTTTTTTTTAACTTTCACAACTCACTCCTTACCAGGAACCCAATAATGACTGTTTTCATATGGTTTTTAACTTTCCAACTCACTGACTACAGTTCACACTCCTTACCAGGAACCCAATAATGACTGTTTTCTCCTTACCAGGTTTTCTTTTGTTACAGACTCAATTGAGATTTTGTTTTTGTGATTTTGTCAGAGTGGAATTATGTTTTTACACATATATATATATATATATCTTTTTTTTTTTACAAATTAATACAAAATGAAAAGCTGAAATGTCAATAAGTATTCTACCCTTTTGTTGTGGTAAATATTGTTGTGGTAAATATTGTTGTGGTAAATATTGTTGTGGTAAATATTGTTGTGGTAAATATTGTTGTGGTAAATATTGTTTGTAAATATTGTTGTGGTAAATATTGTTGTGGTAAATATTGTTGTGGTAAATATTGTAAATATTGTTGTGGTAAATATTGTGTTGTGGTAAATATGTAAATATTGTTGTGGTAAATATTGTTGTGGTAAATATTGTTGTGGTAAATATTGTTGTGGTAAATATTGTTGTGGTAAATATTGTTGTGGTAAATATTGTTGTGGTAAAATTGTTATGGTAAATATTGTTGTGGTAAATATTGTTGTGGTAAATATTGTTGTGGTAAATATTGTTGTGGTAAATATTGTTGTGGTAAATATTGTTGTGGTAAATATTGTTTGTTATGGTAAATATTGTTGTGGTAAATATTGTTGTGGTAAATATTGTTGTGGTAAATATTGTTGTGGTAAATATGGTAAATATTGTTTGGTAAATATTGGTAAATATTGTTGTGGTAAATATTGTTATGGTAAATATTGTTGTGGTAAATATTGTTGTGGTAAATATTGTAAATATTGTTATGGTAAATATTGTTGTGGTAAATATTGTTGTGGTAAATATGTGGTAAATATTGTTATGGTAAATATTGTTATGGTAAATATTGTTGTGGTAAATATTGTTGTGGTAAATATTGTTGTGGTAAATATTGTTGTGGTAAATATTGTTATGGTAAATATTGTTATGGTAAATAAGTTCAGGAGTAAAACATGTCATGATCAGATGTACTTAACAAGTCACATGATCAGTTGCACGGACTTACTGTGCGTTAATAGTGTTTTAACATGATGTTTGAATGACTACCTCATCTCTGTACTCCACACATACAATTATATGTAAGGTCCCTCAGTCGAGCAGTGAATTTCAAACACAGATTCAACCACAAATACCAGGGAGGTTTTCCAATGCCTCGCAAAGAAGAGCACCTATTGGTAAAAAAGCTGATGTTGAATATCCCTTTGAGCATGGTGACGTTATTAAATACACATTGGATGGTGTATCAATACACCCAGTCACTACAAAGATACAGGCGTCCTTCCTAACTCAGTTGCCGGAGAAGAAGGAAACCACTCAGGGATTTTACCATGAGACCAATGGTGACTTTAAAACAGTTACAGAGTTTAATGGCTGTGATAAGAGAAAACTGAGGATGGATAAACAACATAAGGAAATCAGTTAATTTAAATAAATAAATTAGGACCTAATCTATGGATTTCACATGACTGGGAATACAGATATGCATCTGTTGGTCACAGATACCTTAAAAATAAAGGTAGAGGCTTGGATCAGAAAACCAGTCAGTATCTTCACATAGTATTGATCAGGCTGTTGATTGTGGCCCGTGGAATGTTGTCCTACTCCTCTTCAATGGCTGTGTGAAGTTTTGTAAAAACATGTTTTCACTTTGTCATGACGTGTTATTGTGTAATACATAGAATCCATGTTTGAATTCAGGCTGTAACACAATGTGGAATGAGTCCAAGAGGTATGAAATAGAATCCATGTTTGAATTCAGGCTGTAACACAATGTGGAATGAGTCCAAGAGGTATGAAATAGAATCCATGTTTGAATTCAGGCTGTAACACAATGTGGAATGAGTCCAAGAGGTATGAAATAGAATCCATGTTTGAATTCAGGCTGTAACACAATGTGGAATGAGTCCAAGAGGTATGAAATACCAACCAGCTATAAATAAATATATAAGTAAAAAGTGAACACCAGTAATCTGTGTGAAATCTCCTCCTGTTGTTATCAACACATCTTTTACTTCTGAGTCATTAAACCCAAATGAATTATAATGCAGCCCAACCACCCAAACCAATCTGATCTGCATGCGGAGGGATTTCATGTCTCTCCGTCCCAAATGGTGCCCTATTCCCTATGTAATCCCCTATGGGCTCTGGTCAAAAGTAGTGCACTACTTAGGGAATAGGGTGCCATTTTGGAACTCGTCGTGTCTCTTCATAACAGAAGTTTCATCAGAAGCATCAGAAGGTTCCATTTGTGGTGGCGTGGTTATAAAGGTTAAGTATAGCTGGGAAAAAATCACATCTTTCCCTCCTTGTCAGCTGCTCAGCCTCTTAGGAGACAGCTGCAATTAGTGTGTTCAGGGAGCAGAAAGAGACACAGAAAGAGCGAAAGCGAGAGAAAGAAAGAAAGAGAGGTGGAGGTAGAGAGAGAGAGAGAGAGAGAGAGAGAGAGAGAGAGACGAGAGATAAGGCAGACCTGGCTCTCAAGAGAAGACAGGCTATGTGCACACTGCCCACAAAATGAGGTGGAAACTGAGCTGCACTTCCTAACCTCCTGCCAAATGTATGACCATATTAGAGAGACATATTTCCCTCAGATTACACAGACCCACAAATAATTAGAAAATCCAAATCCAATGTTGATAAACTCCCATATCTACTGGGTGAAATACCACAGTGTGGAATCACAGCAGCAAGATGTGTGACCTGTTGCCACAAGAAAAGGGCAACCAGTGAAGAACAAACACCATTGTAAATACAACCCATATTTATATTTATTTATTTTCCATTTTGTACTTTAACTATTTGCACATCGTTACAACACTGTATATAAACATAATATGACATTTGGAATGTCTCTATTCCTTTGGAACTTCTGTGAGTGTAATGTTTCCTGTTCATTTTTATTGTTTATTTCACTTGCTATGGCAATGTTAAAATGTGTTTCCCATGCCAATAAAGCCCTTGAATTGAATTGAGATAAGGAGAAGGGGAAGAGAGAGTGGAGAGAGAGAGAGAGATGGAGGAGAGGGAGAGGAATGAGAGAGAGAGAGAAATGAGAGAGGATGGAGAGATGGAGAGAGAGACAGAGAGAGAGAGAGAGAGAGAGAGAGAGAAAGAGAGAGAGAGAGATGGAGAGAGGAGAGAGACAGAGAGAGAGAGAGAGAGAGAGAGATGGAGAGAGAGAGACAGAGAGAGAGAAATGTAGAGAGAGATGGAGGAGAGAGAGAGAGACACAGAGAGAGAGAGACAGAGAGAGAGAGAGAGAGAGAGAGAAATGAGAGAGAGAGAGAGATGGAGAGAGAGACAGAGAGACAGAGAGACAGAGAGAGAGAGAGAGAGACAGAGAGACAGAGAGAGAGAGAGAGACAGAGAGAGAGAGAAATGAGACAGAGAGACCGAGAGACAGAGAGAGAGAGAGAGAGAGACAGAGAGACAGAGAGACAGAGACAGAGAGACAGAGAGAGAGAGAGAAATGTAGAGAGAGAGAGAGTTTGTGCCTTTTCAGAAATTAAACAGCAAATGTGTAATTCTTAAATAAACATAAAATAAATAAGAAATAAATAAGAAAGCATTTAACTTATTTCATCAACAAAAAATTGTTTCTCCTCCTTCACAAAACAAACCGCTCCTTCATAATTCTCCTCAAACCTCAAAGATCTTTAACAGAAGAACTCAAAATCCACTTTTATTCTCGCTTTGACTAATCGCAACCTCTTCAGAATCGGTGGGTCCCCCACGGGACTGGCTGTTAACCTCTTCGGTGCCCCTTCCACGGGACGGTTGAGCTAATGTAGGTTAATGCGATTAGCATGAGGTTGTAAGTAACAAGAACATTTCCCAGGACATAGACATATCTGATATGGGCAGAAAGATTAAATTCTTGTTAATCTAACTGCACTGTCTAATTTACAGTAGCTATTACAGTGAACTAATACCATGCTATTGTTTGAGGAAGGTGCACAGTTATGTACTTGAAAATGTATTAGTAAACCAATTAGGTACATTTGGGCAGGCTTGATACAGAATAAAGATACAATTTGACCACGATAACTCTCGCTCCAACATCTCTAACGGTCTCGTTTAATGGTTGCATCACTGTCTGGCAACAGCTCGTCCTCCGACCGCAAGGCACTACAGAGGATAGTGAGTACGGCCCAGTACATCACTGGGGCCAAGCTTCCTGCCATACAGGACCTCTATACCAGGCGGTGTCAGAGGAAGGCCCTAAAAATTGTCAAAGACTCCAGCCACCCTAGTCATAGACTGGTCTCTCTGCTTCCGCACGGCAAGCGGTACCGGAGCGCCAAGTCTAGGTCCAAGTGGCTTCTAAACTGCTTCTACCCCCAAGCCATAAGACTCCTGAACAGCTAATCAAACGGCTACCCAGACTATTGGCATTGCCCCCCACCATTTTGCACTGCTGCTCCTCTCTGTTGTTGTCATCACTTTCATAGCTCTACCTACATGCTCATATTATCTCAATAACCTCGACTAACCCCTGTATATTGACTCTGTACCAGTACCTCCTGTATATAGCCTCCACATTGACTCTGTACCGTAATACCCTGTATATAGCCTCCACATTGACTCTGTACCGGTACCCCCTGTATATAGCCTCCACATTGACTCTGTACCGGTACCCCCTGTATATAGCCTCCACATTGACTCTGTACCGGTACCCCCTGTCTGTAGCCTCCACATTGACTCTGTACCGGTACCCCCTGTATATAGCCTCCACATTGACTCTGTACCGGTAGCCCCTGTATATAGCCTCCACATTAACTCTGTACCGGTACCCCCTATATATAGCCTCCACATTAACTCTGTACCAGTACCCCCTGTATATAGTCTCCACATTGACTCTGTACCAGTACCCCTGTATATAGTCTCCACATTGACTCTGTACCAGTACCCCCTGTATATAGTCTCCACATTGACTCTGTACCGGTACGCCCTGTATATAGCCTCCACATTAACTCTGTACCAGTACCCCTGTATATAGTCTCCACATTGACTCTGTACCAGTACCCCTGTATATAGTCTCCACATTGACTCTGTACCAGTACCCCCTGTATATAGTCTCCACATTGAATCTGTACCAGTACCCCCTGTATATAGCCTCCACATTGACTCTGTACCGGTACCCCTGTATATAGCCTCCACATTGACTCTGTACCGGTACCCCCTGTATATAGCCTCCACATTGACTCTGTACCGTAATACCCTGTATATAGCCTCCACATTGACTCTGTACCGTAATACCCCTGTATATAGTCTCCACATTGACTCTGTACCGGTACCCCCTGTATATAGTCTCCACATTGACTCTGTAACAGTACCCCTGTATATAGTCTCCACATTGACTCTGTACCGGTAGCGCCCTGTATATAGCCTCCACATTAACTCTGTACCAGTACCCCCTGTATATAGTCTCCACATTGACTCTGTACCAGTACCCCCTGTATATAGTCTCCACATTGACTCTGTACCAGTACCCCTGTATATAGTCTCCACATTGAATCTGTACCAGTACCCCCTGTATATAGCCTCCACATTGACTCTGTACCGGTACCCCTGTATATAGCCTCCACATTGACTCTGTACCGGTACCCCCTGTATATAGCCTCCACATTGACTCTGTACCGTAATACCCTGTATATAGCCTCCACATTGACTCTGTACCGTAATACCCTGTATATAGTCTCCACATTGACTCTGTACCGGTACCCCCTGTATATAGTCTCCACATTGACTCTGTACCGGTACCCCCTGTATATAGCCTCCACATTGACTCTGTACCGGTACCCCCTGTATATAGCCTCCACATTGACTCTGTACCGGTACCCCCTGTATATAGCCTCCACATTGACTCTGTACCGGTACCCCTGTATATAGCCTCCACATTGACTCTGTACTGGTACCCCTGTATATAGTCTCCACATTGACTCTGTACCGGTACCCCCTGTATATAGCCTCCACATTGACTCTGTACCGGTACCCCCTGTATATAGCCTCCACATTGACTCTGTACCGGTACCCCCTGTATATAGCCTCCACATTGACTCTGTACCGGTACCCCCTGTATATAGCCTCCACATTGACTCTGTACCGGTACCCCCTGTATATAGTCTCCACATTGACTCTGTACCGGTACCCCCTGTATATAGCCTCCACATTGACTCTGTACCGGTACCCCTGTATATAGCCTCCACATTGACTCTGTACCGGTACCCCTGTATATAGCCTCCACATTGACTCTGTACCGGTACCCCTGTATATAGCCTCCACATTGACTCTGTACTGGTACCCCCTGTATATAGTCTCCACATTGACTCTGTACCGGTACCCCCTGTATATAGCCTCCACATTGACTCTGTACCGGTACCCCCTGTATATAGCCTCCACATTGACTCTGTACCGGTACCCCCTGTATATAGCCTCCACATTGACTCTGTACCGGTACCCCCTGTATATAGCCTCCACATTGACTCTGTACCGGTACCCCTGTATATAGCCTCCACATTGACTCTGTACCGGTACCCCCTGTATATAGCCTCCACATTGACTCTGTACCGGTACCCCCTGTATATAGTCTCCACATTGACTCTGTACCGGTACCCCCTGTATATAGCCTCCACATTGACTCTGTACCGGTACCCCCTGTATATAGCCTCCACATTGACTCTGTACCGGTACCCCCTGTATATAGCCTCCACATTGACTCTGTACCGTAATACCCTGTATATAGTCTCCACATTGACTCTGTACCGGTACCCCCTGTATATAACCTCCACATTGACTCTGTACCGGTACCCCTGTATATAACCTCCACATTGACTCTGTACCGGTACCCCCTGTATATAACCTCCACATTGACTCTGTACCAGTACCCCTGTATATAACCTCCACATTGACTCTGTACCGGTACCCCTTGTATTTATATTTTTGCTCTTTAATTAATTAATTACTTGTTACTTTTATTTCTTATCTGTATTTTTTTAACTGCATTGTTGTACATTTCACTGTAAGGTGTACTACACCTGTTGTATTCAGCATTTCACTGTGAGGTCTACTACACCTGTTGTATTCAGCATTTCACTGTAAGGTCTACTACACCTGTTGTATTCAGCATTTCACTGTAAGGTCTACTACACCTGTTGTATTCAGCATTTCACTGTAAGGTCTACTACACCTGTTGTATTCAGCATTTCACTGTGAGGTCTACTACACCTGTTGTCCCCACTTCCACCCCAGTCGACTACTTCCTCCCCCCTTCCACCCCAGTCTACTACTTCCTCCCCCTTCCACCCCAGTCAACTACTTCCTCCCCCTTCCACCCCAGTCGACTACTTCCTCCCCCTTCCACCCCAGTCGACTACTTCCTCCCCCTTCCACCCCAGTCGACTACTTCCTCCCCCTTCCACCCCAGTCGACTACTTCCTCCCCCTTCCACCCCAGTCGACTACTTCCTCCCCCCTTCCACCCCAGTCTACTACTTCTCCCCATTCCACCCCAGTCGACTACTTCCTCCCCCTTCCATCCCAGTCGACTACTTCCTCGCCCCTTCCATCCCAGTCGACTACTTCCTCCCCCTTCCACCCCAGTCGACTACTTCCTCCCCCCTTCCACCCCAGTCGACTACTTCCTCCCCCTTCCACCCCAGTCGACTACTTCCTCCCACCTTCCACCCCAGTCGACTACTCCTCCCCCTTCCACTCCAGTCGACTACTTCCTCCCCACTTCCACCCCAGTCGACTACTTCCCCCCTTCCACCCCAGTCGACTACTTCCTCCCCCTTCCACCCCAGTCGACTACTTCCTCCCCCTTCCACCCCAGTCT
This sequence comes from Oncorhynchus tshawytscha, assembly GCF_018296145.1. Classification (NCBI taxonomy): domain Eukaryota; kingdom Metazoa; phylum Chordata; class Actinopteri; order Salmoniformes; family Salmonidae; genus Oncorhynchus; species Oncorhynchus tshawytscha. Next base: position 99,594 of record NW_024609468.1, read on the forward strand.
ACTACTTCCTCCCCCTTCCATCCCAGTCGACTACTTCCTCCCCTTCCACCCCAGTCGACTACTTCCTCCCCCTTCCACCCCAGTCTACTACTTCCTCCCCCTTCCACCCCAGTCGACTACTCCCTCCCCCTTCCACCCCAGTCGACTACTTCCTCCCCCTTCCACCCCAGTCGACTACTTCCTCCCTCCTTCCACCCCAGTCGACTACTTCCTCCCACCTTCCACCCCAGTCGACTACTTCCTCTCCCTTTCCACCCCAGTCGACATGGACAATTTCCTCCCAAATACTGAGTATTACGACTCAATTAAATATGAATCCAGAGATCTTTGGGGAAATAAAAGGGATAGATGTCATAAAATCCTTAACATTACATAATGAAATGTCTTTGTCATCTTCCAAAATTATACCCTATTCCCTACATAGTAATGACCTACTTTTGTCCCGAGCCCTACGGGTAGTGCACTATGTAGGGAATAGGGTGCTATTTGGAAGGCAGAGTCGGAGTCTCTCTCTGACCTGGCTGAAGTTCCAGAGCTCTCTGATCCCTGTGTGACACTTAGTTGTTCTAGAATACAGCAGCTTCCAGGAATAGGATCAGCTGTAGAGCTGGGGCGTCTGATAGTCCGACATCTAAACACAGCATATTGAGAGATAGAGACAAAGAGAGAGAGAGAGAAAGAGAGAGAGAGAGAGAAGAGAGAGAGAGAGAGACAAAGTGAGAGAGAAGAGAGATAGAAATAGAGAGAGAGATACAAAGTGAGAAAGAGAGAAGAGAGAGACAAAGTGAGAGAGAAGAGAGATAGAAATAGAGAGATACAAAGTGAGAAAGAGAGAAGAGAGAGAGAAAGAGAGCGAGAGAAGAGAGACAAAGTGAGAGAGATAGACAGATAGCGAGAGAGAGAGAGAGAGACAAAGTGAGAGAGAAAGCGAGAGAGAGAGAAGATTGAGAGAGAGACAGTGTGTGTGAGAGAGAGAGAGAGAGAACGAGAGAGAGAAAGTGTGTGTGTGAGAGAGAGAGAGAGAGAGAGAGATATTATTAACAAAGGTTATACTGTTAAAAAAACATTTCTTCCAAAAATGGTGGTTTTATATTTATATTTGAGTTCAGCCAAAATATTTGTGGTAATATTTGTGGTAATAGTTGTTGTGTCTTTTCTGGTGGATTAAACAGAAATTGCAACCAACATTCTATGTTTTAAAAATAGGAGTTTAAATAACCGAAAGTAAGAGGTTGTAATCTGAACGAAGGGAGAAAGGACATCCTTGAACATGAGACATTCTTACTAATCTGCTAATGTATGTTATGTTGTGAATTTGAACATGAATTATGTGCCTATTTAAGATTACGCTGATGTTTTTCGTACGATGTACCCGATGATTAGTGAAAACTTGCTATGTCCTCATTGTGGTTTTCCAGAAATATTTAATACGTCTCATTTACACACTTTATTCTAATATTTATGAAACGCTTATTGTTATATTTGGTAACACTTGTGTGTTTTTCCTTGGACTCCAACCCCATGTGTAGAACGGATGTGGGCGGGGCTCGGTCTACACAAGTAACCTGTAACTGATATTGGTAGTAGTTTGGGGCTCGGTCTACATAAGGGTGCACTTTTATATTATCACAAGAGCTCTGAGGAAGGCCGTGAGGCAGATACGTAAAGCTTATTAAAGATCAGTTAATATCAAGAGCAGTGATACTAGTAGTGATACTATCCAGAGTAGTGATACTATCCAGAGCAGTGATACTATCAGAGCAGTGATACTAGCAGTGATACTATCCAGAGTAGTGATACTATCCAGAGTAGTGATACTAGCAGTGATACTATCCAGAGTAGTGATACTATCCAGAGTAGTGATATAGCAGTGATACTATCCAGAGTAGTGATACTATCAGAGCAGTGATACTATCAGAGTGATACAGTGATACTAGCCAGAGCAGTGATACTAGCCAGAGTAGTGATACTATCCAGAGTAGTGATACTATCAGAGCAGTGATACTATCAGAGCAGTGATACTCCAGACAGTGATACTATCCAGAGCAGTGATACTATCCAGAGTAGTGATACTATCCAGAGCAGTGATACTATCCAGAGCAGTGATACTATCCAGAGCAGTGATACTATCCAGAGCAGTGATACTATCAGAGTGCAGTGATACTAGCCAGAGTACTGATACTATCCAGGGCAGTGATACTATCCAGAGTAGTGATACTATCAGAGCAGTGATACTATCCAGAGTAGTGATACTATCCAGAGCAGTGATACTATCCAGATCAGAGCAGTGATACTAGTAGTGATACTATCCAGAGAGTAGTGATACTATCCAGAGCAGTGATACTATCCAGAGTAGTGATACTATCCAGAGTAGTGATACTATCCAGAGCAGTGATACTATCCAGAGCAGTGATACTATCAGAGCAGTGATACTATCCAGAGCAGTGATACTATCCAGAGTAGTGATACTAGTAGTAATACTATCGAGAGATCCAGATACAGTGATACTAGCCAGAGCAGTGATACTAGCCAGAGCAGTGATACTATCCAGAGTAGTGATACTAGCAGTGATACTATCCAGAGTGTAGTGATACTAGCAGTGATACTATCCAGAGTAGTGATACTATCCAGAACAGTGATACTATCAGTGATACTATCCAGAGTAGTGATACTATCCAGAGCAGTGATACTATCCAGTGAGTAGTGATACTATCCAGAGCAGTGATACTATCCAGAGTAGTGATACTCCAGTAGTGATACTATCCAGAGATACAGTGATACTATCCAGAGCAGTGATACTAGTGATACCAGAGCAGTGATACTATCCAGAGCAGTGATACTATCCAGAGCAGTGATACTATCCAGAGTAGTGATACTATCCAGAGCAGTGATACTATCCAGAGCAGTGATACTATCCAGAGCAGTGATACTATCAGAGCAGTGATACTATCCAGAGCAGTGATACTATCCAGAGCAGTGATACTAGTAGTGATACTATCCAGAGCAGTGATACTATCCAGAGCAGTGATACTATCCAGAGCAGTGATACTAGTAGTGATACTATCCCAGTGATACTATCCAGAGTAGTGATAGTAGTGATACTATCCAGAGCAGTGATACTATCCAGAGCAGTGATACTATCCAGAGCAGTGATACTATCCAGAGCAGTGATGATACTATCAGAGCAGTGATACTATCCAGAGCAGTGATACTATCAGAGCAGTGATACTATAGCAGTGATACCAGAGCAGTGATACTATCCAGAGCAGTGATACTATCCAGAGTAGTGATACTATCCAGAGCAGTGATACTATCAGAGTAGTGATACTATCCAGAGCAGTGATACTATCAGAGCAGTGATACTATCCAGAGCAGTGATACTATCCAGAGCAGTGATACTATCCAGAGCAGTGTAGTGATACTATCAAGAGTAGTGATACTATCCAGATTAGTGATACTATCCAGAGTAGTGATACTAGTAGTGATACTATCCAGAGTAGTGATACTATCAGAGCAGTGATACTATCCAGAGCAGTGATACCAGAGCAGTGATACTATCAGAGCAGTGATACTATCCAGAGCAGTGATACTATCAGAGCAGTGATACTATCCAGAGCAGTGATACTAGTAGTGATACTATCCAGAGTAGTGATACTATCCAGAGCAGTGATACTGGTAGTGATACTACTCAAGAGTAGTGATACTATCCAGATTAGTGATACTATCCAGAGCAGTGATACTATCCACAGTGATACCAGAGCAGTGATACTGATACTATCCAGCAGTGATACTATCAGATCAGTGATACTATCCAGAGTAGTGATACTATAGTGATACAGTGATACTATCCAGAGCAGTGATACTATCCAGAGCAGTGATACTATCCAGAGTAGTGATACTAGTAGTGATACTATCCAGAGTAGTGATACTATCCAGAGCAGTGATACTATCAAGAGTAGTGATACTATCCAGAGTAGTGATACTATAGCAGTGATACTATCCAGAGTAGTGATACTATCAGAGTAGTGATACTATCCAGAGCAGTGATACTATCCAGAGCAGTGATACTATCCAGAGCAGTGATACTATCCAGAGTAGTGATACTAGTAGTGATACTATCCAGAGTAGTGATACTATCCAGAGCAGTGATACTATGATACAGATCAGTGATACTATCCAGAGCAGTGATACTATCCAGAGTAGTGACTACTAGCAGTGATACTATCAGAGTAGTGATACTATCCAGTGATACTATCCAGAGTAGTGATACTATCCAGAGTAGTGATACTATCCAGAGTAGTGATACTATCCAGAGCAGTGATACTATCCAGAGCAGTGATACTATCCAGAGTAGTGTGATACTATATCCAGAGCAGTGATACTATCCAGAGCAGTGATACTATCTAGAGTAGTGATACTATCTAGAGTAGTGATACTATCTAGAGTAGTGATAGTATCAGAGTAGTGATAGTATCAGAGTAGTGATACTATCAGAGTAGTGATACTATCCAGAGCAGTGATACTATCCAGAGTAGTGATACTATCCAGAGTAGTGATACTATCCAGAGTAGTGATACTAGTAGTGATACTATCCAGAGCAGTGATACTATCCAGAGCAGTGATACTATCCAGAGCAGTAATACTATCCAGAGTAGTGATAGAGTAGTGATACTATCAGAGTAGTGATACTATGCATGATACTATCCAGAGTAGTGATACTATCAGTGATAGCAGTGATATCAGAGCAGTGATACTATCCAGAGCAGTGATACTATCCAGAGCAGTGATACTATCAGAGTAGTGATACTATCAGAGCAGTGATACTATCAGAGCAGTGATACTATCCAGAGTAGTGATACTATCAGAGTAGTGATACTATCCAGAACAGTGATACTATCCAGAGTAGTGATACTATCAGAGTAGTGATACTATCCAGAACAGTGACTACTATCAGTGATACTATCCAGAGTAGTGATACTATCAGAGCAGTGATACTATCCAGAGCAGTGATACTATCAAGAGTGATAGTGATACTATCCAGAGCAGTGATACTATCAAGAGTAGTGATACTATCCAGAGTGATACTATCAGAGTAGTATATACTATCAGAGTAGTGATACTATCAGAGCAGTGATACTATCAGTGATACTATCCAGAGTAGTGATACTATCCAGAGCAGTGATACTATCCAGAGTGATACTATCCAGTGATACTAGCCAGAGTAGTGATACTATCCAGAGCAGTGATACTATCCAGAGCAGTGATACTAGCCAGAGTAGTGATGATACTAGTAGTGATACTATCCAGAGTAGTGATACTATCCAGAGTAGTGATACTAGCCAGAGTAGTGATACTATCCAGAGCAGTGATACTATCCAGAGCAGTGATACTATCAGAGCAGTGATACTAGTAGTGATACTATCCAGAGTAGTGATACTATCCAGAGCAGTGATACTAGTAGTGATACTATCCAGAGCAGTGATACTATCTGAGCAGTGATACTATCAGAGCAGTGATACTATCCAGAGCAGTGATACTATCAGAGCAGTGATACTAGTAGTGATACTATCCAGAGTAGTGATACTATCCAGAGCAGTGATACTAGTAGTGATACTATCAAGAGTAGTGATACTATCCAGAGCAGTGATACTAGCCAGAGCAGTGATACTATCAGGAGCAGTGTGCGTTTTCCTTTTCCATTCCATCCACTGGTATGACATCCAGCCCTGGAGTTTGGTATACCTCCACTGGTATACCTCCACTGGTATACCTCCACTGGTATACCTCCACTGGTATACCTCCACTGGTATACCTCCACTGGTATACCTCCACTGGTTCATCCTCCCTGGAGTTTGGTATACCTCCACTGGTATACCTCCACTGGTATGTCATCCACTGGTATACCTCCACTGGTATACCTCCACTGGTATGTCATCCACTGGTATACCTCCTCTGGTATACCTCCACTGGTATGTCATCCACTGGTATACCTCCACTGGTATACCTCCACTGGTATGTCATCCACTGGTATACCTCCTCTGGTATACCTCCACTGGTATGTCATCCACTGGTATGTCATCCATCCCTGGAGTTTGGTATACCTCCACTGGTATACCTCCACTGGTATACCTCTATCTGTATCTATGGTTGTCATGGTCGTCCTCCTGCGGCGTGGTATGAACCTCTATGGTACAGTTTTTATTGCTGTCTATCTGTATCTATGGTTGTCACGGTCGTCCTCCTCTTCATCTGAAGAGGAGAGGCGAGAAGGATCTCGTGTATATCTCACTAGGTCAGGATATTAAACCTCCTCCATGTATATCTCACTAGGTCAGGATATTAAACCTCCTCCATGTATATCTCACTAGGTCAGGATATTAAACCTCCTCCATGTATATCTCACTAGGTCAGGATATTAAACCTCCTCCATGTATATCTCACTAGGTCAGGATATTAAACCTCCATGTATATCTCACTAGGTCAGGATATTAAACCTCCTCCATGTATATCTCACTAGGTCAGGATATTATACCTCCTCCATGTATATCTCACTAGGTCAGGATATTAAACCTCCTCCATGTATATCTCACTAGGTCAGGATATTAAACCTCCTCCATGTATATCTCACTAGGTCAGGATATTAAACCTCCTCCATGTATATCTCACTAGGTCAGGATATTAAACCTCCTCCATGTATATCTCACTAGGTCAGGATATTAAACCTCCTCCATGTATATCTCACTAGGTCAGGATATTAAACCTCCTCCATGTATATCTCACTAGGTCAGGATATTAAACCTCCTCCATGTATATCTCACCAGGTCAGGGTATTAAGCCTCCTCCATGTATATCTCACTAGGTCAGGATATTAAACATCCATGTATATCTCACTAGGTCAGGATATTAAACCTCCTCCATGTATATCTCACTAGGTCAGGATATTAAACCTCCTCCTATGACTTACATACATCCTCAGTGGAGCCAACGTTGTCATCGGGGTCATTGTGCTGCCTCCTCAGCAGGTCGGGGTCATCGGTGGCTCTCCTCAGCAGGTCGGGCTCATCGGTGGCTCTCCTCAGCAGGTCGGGGTCATCGGTGGCTCTCCTCGGCAGGTCGGGGTCATTGTGCCGTCTCCTCAGCAGGTCGTTGTCATCGGTGGCTCTCCTCAGCAGGTCGGGGTCATTGTGCCGTCTCCTCAGCAGGTCGTTGTCATCGGTGGCTCTCCTCAGCAGGTCGGGGTCATTGTGCAGTCTCCTCAGCAGGTCGGGGTCATTGTGCTGTCTCCTCAGCAGGTTGGGGTCATCGGTGGCTCTCCTCAGCAGATCAGGGTCATTGTGCTGTCTCCTCAGCAGGTCGGGGTCATTGTGCTGTCTCCTCAGCAGGTCGGGGTCATTGTGCTGGCTCCTCTGCAGATAAGGGTCATTGTGCTGTCTCCTCTGCAGATCGGGGTCATTGTGCTGTCTCCTCTGCAGATCAGGGTCATTGTGGTGTCTCCTCTGCAGATCAGTGTCATTGTGCTGTCTCCTCGGCAGATCAGTGTCATTGTGCTGTCTCCTCTGCAGATCAGGGTCATTGTGTTGTCTCCTCTGCAGATCAGGATCATTGTGCTGTCTCCTCGGCAGATCAGGGTCATTTTGCTGTCTCCTCTACAGATCAGGGTCATTGTGCTGTCTCCTCTGCTGATCAGGGTCATTGTGCTGTCTCCTCTGCAGATCAGGGTGATTGTCTCCTCTGCTGTCATTGTGCTGTCTCCTCTGCAGATCAGGGTCATTGTGCTGTCTCCTCTGCAGATCAGGTCATTGTGCTGTCTCCTCTGCAGATCAGGGTCATTGTGCTGTCTCCTCTGCAGATCAAGGTCATTGTGCTGTCTCCTCTGCAGATCAGGGTCATTGTGTCTCCTCTGCAGATCAGGGTCAGTCTCCTCTGCAGATCAGGGTCATTGTGCTCGAGTCTCCTCTGCAGATCAGGGTCATTGTGCTGTCTCCTCTGCAGATCAGGGTCATTGTGCCTTCTCCTCTGCAGATCAGGGTCATTTTGCTCAAGTCTCCTCTGCAGATCAGGGTCATTGTGCTGTCTCCTCTGCAGATCAGGGTCATTCTGCTGTCTCCTCTGCAGATCAGGGTCATTCTGCTCGAGTCTTGAGAAAAGGTGTTTTGCTCCTCTGGTAGGGTTGCCGTTGGTGACCGCGACTTTGGCAGGCTTTCTGTTTGTAATCTGTGATTGTTAGGAGCCCCTGCCACATTCAACCTTGTGTCCGACCCGTTGAACTGCTCCTCCACTTTGTCCCTATACTTGTGTTTTGGCCGTCTTGATGGATCTGCGCAGGTCGTATTTGTACTGTTTAACCATATCATAACCTCCCAGGTCACCTTTTAATAAGCAGCGTCTCTCTCTGTCTATTTTCCTACAAGGCGACATGTTGGATTTGGGAACGTTTTGAAAGACACTATCGGTATCACCTCATCTATGCATTTCTTTTTATTAATCCGGGGCACTGAGTCGAAGTATTCATTGACGTGAAGATTAATGTGAGCCAATGTCACGGGCCATCGCACTGTAAAACCCCTGATTAGCACGTCTGTCTGTCTGTCTGTCTGTCTGTCTGTCTGTCTGTCTGTCTGTCTGTCTGTCTGTCTGTCTGTGCCGGTCTGTCTGTCTGTCTGTCTGTCTGTCTGTCTGTCTGTCTGTCTGTCTGTCTGTCTGTCTGTGTGTCTGTCTGTCTGTCTGTCTGTCTGTCTGTCTTCTGTGCCGGTCTGTCAGTATGTCTGACAGGCAGCCAGGCAGCCAGGCAGTTAGACAGACAGACAGACAGACAGACAGACAGACAGACAGACAGACAGACAGACAGACAGACAGACAGACAGAGGCAGGCAGGCAGGCAGGCAGGCAGGCAGACAGACAGGACTAGAGTTGATTTCAGGCAAACTCTAACCCTGACTTCATGTCCCCTCCCATCTCAACCCTAGTCCTGACAGTAACTAACCCTAGTCCTGACAGTAACTAACCCTAGTCCTGACAGTAACTAACCCTAGTCCTGACAGTAACTAACCCTAGTCCTGACAGTAACTAACCCTAGTCCTGACAGTAACTAACCCTAGTCCTGACAGTAACTAACCCTAGTCCTGACAGTAACTAACCCTAGTCCTGACAGTAACTAACCCTAGTCCTGACAGTAACTAACCCTAGTCCTGACAGTAACTAACCCTAGTCCTGACAGTCCTGACAGTAACAGTAACTAACCCTAGTCCTGACAGTAACTAACCCTAGTCCTGACAGTAACTAACCCTAGTCCTGACAGTAACTAACCCTAGTCCTGACAGTAACTAACCCTAGTCCTGACAGTAACTAACCCTAGTCCTGACAGTAACTAACCCTAGTCCTGACAGTAACTAACCCTAACTTCCTGTCCCCTCTCAGCTCAACCCTAGTCCATATATACGTCAATATCCTCTCTGTGGAGGTGGGAAAGAGGAGAGAGGTGGAGGAGGGAGAGAGAGATGGAGAGGGTGAAGGAGGGAGATAGAATGGAGGGGGATGAGGGAGAGAGAGAGAAGGAGGGAGAAAGAGTTTGAAGAGAGAGATAGAGAGAGAGAGAGAGAGAAGAGGGTGTCATGTCTGTGATGCCTTTCTCTACATATTGTGAAGTTAATCTCTCCCCATTGAATGCAATGTATTGACTTAGGCATAAACCCTGTGACACTCATCGTTTAACATTAACTGCAATGCATTGATCGACATTTTTTGACATCTTTTTTCATAAACATGCTAGGATGACGTTTTCAGGCTGATAACGGACTGGAAAAGGTTTTGATCAAGGTTCTTCCATCAATTAATCAATGAGTACGGAGTCATTTAGAATATGTGTAGATGTGGCTTCCCGAGTGGCGCGGTGGTCTACGGTAACTGCATCGCTGTGCTAGCTGTGTTCCGCTAGAGATTCTGGGTTCGAGTCCAGGCTTCTGTTGTGACCGGGAGACCCACGGGGTGGCGCACAATTGGCCCCAGCGTCGTCCGGGTTAGGGGAGGGTTTGGCCCAGCAGGGATGTTCAAGTCCCATTGTGCTCTAGCGACTCCTGTGGCGGGCCGGGCTCAGTGGACGCTGACACGTTTGCCAGGTGCACAGTGTTTCCTCCTCTGACACATTGGTGCTTCCGGGGTTAAGTGGGCATTGTGTTAAGAAGCAGTGAAGCTTGGTTGGGTCGTGTTTCGGAGGACACACGGCTCTCAACCTTCGCCTCTCCCGAGTCCGTACGGGAGTTGCAGCGATGTGACAAGACTGTAACTACCAATCGGAAACCACGAAATTGGGGAGAAAACTGTTTTTTTTGTACAAGCTGTGCATCATATTAAGGTTTATTTAAAAAAATATATATGAGTGGATTTGTGGTTCCTCCAACAACAGGATCACGTAATTCTTAATCCTGCCAGAAAACTCTGCTCCACCAGCCTGTTGTTCTCGTTCTCCGGTATGATTATTGTCGACAAGGTATTTTGTTTCAGTTATAAGGGTTTACAGTAGTTAATAAACCATCTGCTTCCCATTGGGAACATGAGTCTTGGGTTTACAGTAGTTAATAAACCATCTGCTTCCCATTGGGAACATGAGTCTTGGGTTTACAGTAGTTAATAAACCATCTGCTTCCCATTGAGAAAATGAGTCTTGGGTTTACAGTAGTTAATAAACCATCTGCTTCCAATTGAGAACGTCTTGGCTCAGAACATACATTCCTGTTCCACTACTAACCCCTGACCTCTCGCCTATGACCTCTACTCAGTCTACTCAACCATTTCTACATATTTGGACAGAGTTGGCTATGAGGCTACCCTCTAGCCTCTACACATGGCTAGCTATACACTCCATAGTTATAGGATCCATTTTCTTTCTTTCTAAGAGTGTAGTGTCAGTATTTCCACCACCCAATAAGGGATCATAGCTTTCATCTGAATTCACTTGGTCAGTCTGTGTTAAGTAAAGAGCAGTTTTAATGAAAACGTAAAGATACTTAAGTTTCCAATTGTCATACTTGAAATACTGTCCCTTAGTAAAACATGACTCAATTAAAAGTCACCCAGTAAAATACTACTTGAGTAAAAGTCTAAAAGTATTTGGTTTTAAAAATAGTATCAAAAGTAAAAGTATAAATCATTTCACATTCCTTATATTAAGCAAACCACACAGCACCATTTTCCTTTCTTTTAATTTACGGATAGCCAGGGGCACACTCCAACACGCCAACACTCCAACACTCCAACACTCCAACACGCCAACACTCCAACACTCCAACACTCCAACACGCCAACACTCCAACACGCCAACAACACTCCAACACGCCAACACTCCAACACTCCAACACTCCAACACTCCAACACTCCAACACTCCAACACTCCAACACTCCAACACTCCAACACTCCAACACTCCAACACTCCAACACTCCAACACGCCAACACTCCAACACTCCAACACTCCAACACGCCAACACTCCAACACTCCAACACTCCAACACTCCAACACTCCAACACGCCAACACTCCAACACGCCAACACTCCAACACGCCAACACTCCAACACTCCAACACTCCAACACTCCAACACTCCAACACTCCAACACTCCAACACTCCAACACTCCAACACTCCAACACTCCAACACGCCAACACTCCAACACGCCAACACTCCAACACTCCAACACTCCAACACTCCAACACTCCAACACTCCAACACTCCAACACTCCAACACTCCAACACTCCAACACTCCAACACTCCAACACTCCAACACTCCAACACTCCAACACTCCAACACTCCAACACTCCAACACTCCAACACTCCAACACTCCAACACTCCAACACTCCAACACTCCAACACTCCAACACTCCAACACTCCAACACTCCAACACTCCAACACTCCAACACTCCAACACTCCAACACTCCAACACTCCAACACTCCAACACTCCAACACTCCAACACTCCAACACTCCAACACTCCAACACTCCAACACTCCAACACTCCAACACTCCAACACTCCAACACTCCAACACTCCAACACTCCAACACTCCAACACTCCAACACTCCAACACTCCAACACTCCAACACTCCAACACTCCAACACTCCAACACTCCAACACTCCAACACTCCAACACTCCAACACTCCAACACTCCAACACTCCAACACTCCAACACTCCAACACTCCAACACTCCAACACTCCAACACGCCAACACCAACACTCCAACACTCCAACACTCCAACACTCCAACACTCCAACACTCCAACACTCCAACACTCCAACACTCCAACACTCCAACACTCCAACACTCCAACACTCCAACACTCCAACACGCCAACACGCCAACACTCCAACACTCCAACACGCCAACACTCCAACAAGATGACCAGGGATGTTCTCTGTTTAGTGAGTCCTCCAGATCAGCCAACAGTAGGGATGACCAGGGATGTTCTCTGTTTAGTGAGTCCTCCAGATCTCCAACAGTAGTGATGACCAGGGATGTTCTCTGTTTAGTGAGTCCTCCAGATCAGAGACAGTAGGGATGACCAGGGATGTTCTCCAGTGAGTCCTCCAGATCAGAGACAGTAGATGACCAAGGATGTTCTCTGTTTAGTGAGTCCTCCAGATCAGAGACAGTAGGGATGACCAGGGATGTTCTCTGTTTAGTGAGTCCTCCAGATCAGAGACAGTAGTGATGACCAGGGATGTTCTCTGTTTAGTGAGTCCTCCAGATCAGAGACAGTAGTGATGACCAGGGATGTTCTCTGTTTAGTGAGTCCTCCAGATCAGAGACAGTAGTGATGACCAGGGATGTTCTCTGTTTAGTGAGTCCTCCAGATCAGAGACAGTAGTGATGACCAGGGACACTGCCAACCTCCAGATCAGAGGCAGTAGGGATGACCAGGGATGTTCTCTGTTTAGTGAGTCCTCCAGATCACTCAGTAGGGATGACCAGGGATGTTCTCTGTTTAGTGAGTCCTCCAATCAGCCAGACAGTCCAAGATGACCAGCCATGTTCTCTGTTTAGTGAGTCCTCCAGATCAGAGACAGTAGTGATGACCAGGGATGTTCTCTTTGTGAGTCCTCCAGATCAGAGACAGTAGAGATGACCAGGGATGTTCTCTGTACAGTGAGTCCTCCAGATCAGAGACAGTAGTGATGACCAGGGATGTTCTCTGTTTAGTGAGTCCTCCAATCACTCCAACAGTAGGGATGACCAGGGATGTTCTCTGTCCAGTGAGTCCACCAGATCACTCCAACAGTAGGGATGACCAGGGATGTTCTCTGTTTAGTGAGTCCTCCAGACAGAGACAGTAGAGATGACCAGGGAAGTTCTCTGTTTAGTGAGTCCTCCAGATCAGAGACAGTAGAGATGACCAGGGATGTTCTCTGTTTAGTGAGTCCTCCAGACCAGAGACAGTAGAGATGACCAGGGAAGTTCTCTGTTTAGTGAGTCCTCCAGATCAGACAGTAGGGATGACCAGGGATGTTCTCTGTTTAGTGAGTCCTCCAGATCAGAGACAGTAGTGATGACCAGGGATGTTGTGTGAATTTTACCATTTTCCTGTCCTGCTAAGCATTTGAAATGTAACACGTTTTTTGGGTGTCAGGTAAAATGTATGGTGTAAAAAGTACAACATTTTCTTTAGGAAAGTAATGAAGTAAAAGTATAAATTGTCAAAAATATGAATAGTAAAATAAAGATCCCCCCCAAAAAAAGTTGAAAGTATGTTTTCTTAAGTAGTTTGTGCCTGCCCATACTATAACCCATACTATAACCCATATTATAACCCATACTATAACCCATACTATAACCCATACTATAACCCATACTATAACCCATACTATAACCCATACTATAACCCATACTATAACCCATACTATAACCCATACTATAACCCATACTATAACCCATACTATAACCCCACCACCATCTATGTTAACCCATACTATAACCCATACTATAACCCCACCACCATCTATGTTCACCCATACTATAACCCATACTATAACCCATACTATAACCCATACTATAACCCCACCACCATCTATGTTCACAACATTAACATCAGCATACTGCTCTCCCACGTGACTCCATACACACGGTCTGCTATCTGCCCGGTACACTCTGTTCACAACATTAACATCAGCATACTGCTCATATGTCTTTCTTAAGTAGTACCATCTGTTCACAACATTAACATCAGCATACTGCTCTCCCACGTGACTCCATACACACGGTCTGCCATCTGCCCGGTACACTCTGTTCACAACATTAACATCAGCATACTGCTCTCCCACGTGACTCCATGCACACGGTCTGCCATCTGCCCGGTACACTCTGTTCACAACATTAACATCAGCATACTGCTCTCCCACGTGACTCCATACACACGGTCTGCCATCTGCCCGGTACACTCTGTTCACAACATTAACATCAGCATACTGCTCTCCCACGTGACTCCATACACACGGTCTGCCATCTGCCCGGTACACTCTGTTCATAACATTAACATCAGCATACTGCTCTCCCACGTGACTCCATGCACACGGTCTGCCATCTGCCCGGTACACTCTGTTCACAACATTAACATCAGCATACTGCTCTCCCACGTGACTCCATACACACGGTCTGCCATCTGCCCGGTACACTCTGTTCATAACATTAACATCAGCATACTGCTCTCCCACGTGACTCCATGCACACGGTCTGCCATCTGCCCGGTACACTCTGTTCACAACATTAACATCAGCATACTGCTCTCCCACGTGACTCCATACACACGGTCTGCCATCTGCCCGGTACAGTTGAATCCTGGGATTCACCCGTGAGGAGCACACTTCTCCAGCGTGTCTATCGAATGTGAACCCGCTGACTTTGGTTACGACGCCAAATTGCAGTCAGGTCAAGACCCTGGCGAGGATGACGAGCACATAGATGAGCTCCCTGGGACGGTTTCTGACAGTTTGTGTAGAAAATATTTGGTTGTGCAAAGCGACAGTTTCATCAGCTGTCCGGGTGGCTGGTCTCAGACGATCCCGCAGGAGAAGAAGCCGGATGTGGAGGCCCTGGGCTGGCGTGGTTACACGTGGTTGTTAGGCCGGTTGGACGTACTGCCAAATTATTTTAAACGATGTTGGAGAGGTGGCTTACGGTAGAAAAATGAACATTAAATTCTCTGGCAACAACTCTGGTGGACATTCCTGCAGTCAGCATGTCAATTGCACACTTCCTCAACTTGAGACAGCTGTGGCATTGTGTTGTGACAAAACTGCACATTTTAGTGGCCTTTCATTGACACCAGCACAAGGTGCACCTGCGTAATGATAATGCTTGTGAGGCCGGTTGGACGTACTGCCAAATTCTCTAAATGTTGGAGGCAGCTTTTATGGCAACAGCTCTGGTGGACATTCCTGCAGTCACGCTCCCTCAAAACTTGAGACATCTGTGGCATTGTGTTGTGTGACAAAACTGCACATTTTAGTGGCCTTTTTTGTTGTTGCCCCAAGCACAAAGTGCACCTTCGTAATTATCACGCTGTTTAGATCAGCTTCTTGATATGCCACACCTGTCAGGTGGATGGATTATTTTGGCAAAGGAGAAATGCTCACTAACAGGGGATGTAAACGAATTTGTGCAACAACAAAACAATGGAGAGAAATAAGCTTTTTTTTGTGAGTATGGAACATTTCGGCCATCTTTTATTTCAGCTCATGAAGTACGCTGCAATTCTATGTTTTGTTCCGTACTTCCTGTTATTCCACTGTTCAGGACACCTGATGTCTTAGATAGGAGCCTGTTGTTCTGTGGCTCTTACATGCTGAGTTACAGAGAGACTAGAGAGGCTTGACATGCTGAGTTAGAGAGGCTGCTACTGACACCTTCTGAATGACTCCAATTCACCAAGTCTCCCCTGTCGTGCCGAGCCGAGCCGGCGTCTAACCACATGTCATCTTGCTCAGAATGGGGGCACACACACCACTTGAAGATGAGACCTATTGGACAGAAACATATGGTTGCGTACAGTTTTGCCAACACAAATCAAATCAAATCAAATTGTATTTGCGGGTGTAGCGAAATGCTTGTGCTTCTAGTTCCGACAGTGCAGCATTATCTAACAAGTAGTATTTAACCATTACACAACATATACCCAATACACACACATCTAGGTAAAGGAATGGAGATAAGAATATATACATATGGACGAGTGATGTCAGAGCGGAACGGACTAAGATAGTGGTATAGAATACAGTAGTATAGAATACAGTATATACATATGAGATGAGTAATACATAGACTAAGATACAGTAGTTTAGAATACAGTATATACATATGAGATGAGTAAAGCATAGACTAAGATACAGTAGTTTAGAATACAGTATATACATATGAGATGAGTAAAGCATAGACTAAGATACAGTAGAATAGAATACAGTATATACATATGAGATGAGTCATACATAGACTAAGATACAGTAGAATAGAATACAGTATATACATATTAGATGAATAGAATACAGTATATACATATGAGATGAGTAATACATAGACTAAGATACAGTAGAATAGAATACAGTATATACATATTAGATGAATATAATACAGTATATACATATGAGATGAGTAATACATAGACTAAGATACAGTAGAATTGAATACAGTATATACATATGAGATGAGTAATGCAGGATATGTAAACATTATTAAAGTTCCGTTTATTAAAGTGGCCAATGATTTCAAGCCAGTGTGTTGGCAGCAGCCTTTCTGTGCTAGTGATGGCTATTTAACGGTCTGACGGCCTTGAGATAGAAGCTGTTTGGAACGACACTATCGTTCAAGGTAGAGTTCCTCTGTCCAGCGTCTGTGTTATTTTGTATTTTGTTATTTCTAAATCTTTTCTTTTTATTGGCCAGTCTGAGATATGGCTTTTTCTTTGCAACTCTGCCTATCAGGCCAGCATCCCGGAGTCACCTCTTCACTGTTGACATTGAGACGGGGTGTTTTGCGGGTGCTATTAAATAAAGCTGCCAGTTGAGGACTCGTGAGGCGTCTGTTTCTCAAATTAGACACACTAATGTACTTGTCCTCTTGCTCAGTTGTGCACCGGGGCCTCCCAATCCTCTTTCTATTCTGGATAGAGCCAGTTTGCGCTGTTCTGTGAAAGGAGTAGTACACAGCGTTGTACCAGGTCTTCCGTTTCTTGGTAATTTCTCGCATGGAATAGCCTTCATTTCTCAGAAAAAGAATAGACTGACGAGTTTCAGAAGAAAGTTCTTTGTTTCTGGCTATTTTGAGCCTGTAATCAAACCCACAAATGCTGATGCTCCAGATACTCAACTCGAGTAAAGAAGGTCATTTTTATTGCTTCTTTAAGCAGCACCACAGCTTTCAGCTGTGCTAACAAATGTAGGGTAGTATGGTGTGACAGGGACATTTATTAGTAATATCAGGTAGGGTGGTGTGACAGGGACATTTATTAGTAATATCAGGTAGGGTGGTGTGACAGGGACATGAATAAGTAATATCAGGTAGGGTGAGGTGACTGGGACCTTTAATTGGCCTATCAGGTAGGGTGGTGTGACAGGGACCTTTAATTGGCCTATCAGGTAGGGTGAGGTGACAGGGACCTTTAATTGGCCTATCAGGTAGGGTGAGGTGACAGGGACCTTTAATTGGCCTGTCAGGTAGGGTGAGGTGACAGGGACCCTTTAATTGGCCTGTCAGGCAGGGTGAGGTGACAGGGACCTTTAATTGGCCTATCAGTTAGGGTGAGGTGACAGGGACCTTTAATTGGCCTTTCAGGTAGTGTGGTGTGACAGGGACCATTAATTGGCCTATCAGGTAGGGTGAGATGACAGGGACCTTTAATTGGCCTATCAGGTAGGGTGAGGTGACAGGGACCTTTAATTGGCCTATCAGGCAAGCGTTTGATCACAATCAAGTTATTATTTGAAAATGTTTCACTGAAAAAAACAGTTTTAATTAATTTTTTTGCACATTTCAAAATGATTTCCTTGCTATTTTTTTTTTCATTGTTCAGAAAACTTTTGGGTTTATATTTTGCTTGCAATATATATTTACACTGCTCAAAAAAATAAAGGGAACACTAAAATAACACATCCTAGACCTGAATGAATGAAATATTCTTATTAAATACTTTTTTCTTTACTTAGTTGAATGTGCTGACAACAAAATCACACAAAAATGATCAATGGAAATCAAATTTATCAACCCATGGAGGTCTGGATTTGGAGTCACACTCAAAATTAAAGTGGAAAACCACACTACAGGCTGATCCAACTTTGATGTAATGTCCTTAAAACAAGTCAAAATGAGGCTCAGTAGTGTGTGTGGCCTCCACGTGCCTGTATGACCTCCCTACAACGCCTGGGCATGCTCCTGATGAGGTGGCGGATGGTCTCCTGAGGGATCTCCTCCCAGACCTGGACTAAAGCATCTGCCAACTCCTGGACAGTCTGTGGTGCAACGTGGCGTTGGTGGATGGAGCGAGACATGATGTCCCAGATGTGCTCAATTGGATTCAGGTCTGGGGAACGGGCGGGCCAGTCCATAGCATCAATGCCTTCCACTTGCAGGAACTGCTGACACACTCCAGCCAGGAGTGTCTAGCATTGCCTTGCATTAGGAGGAACCCAGGGCCAACCGCACCAGCATATGGTCTCACAAGGGGTCTGAGGATCTCATCTCGGTACCTAATGGCAGTCAGGCTACCTCTGGCGAGTACATGGAGGGCTGTGCGGCCCCCCAAAGAAATGCCACCCCACACCATGACTGACCCACCGCCAAACCGGTCATGCTGGAGGATGTTGCAGGCAGCAGAACGTTCTCCACGGCGTCTCCAGACTGTCACATGTGCTCAGTGTGAACCTGCTTTCATCTGTGAAGAGCACAGGGCGCCAGTGGCGAATTTGCCAATCTTGGTTTTCTGTGGCAAATGCCAAACGTCCTGCACGGTGTTGGGCTGTAACCACAACCCCCACCTGTGGACGTCGGGCCCTCATACCACCCTCATGGAGTCTGTTTCTGACCGTTTGAGCAGACACATGCAAATTTGTGGCCTACTAGAGGTCATTTTGCAGGGCTCTGGCAGTGCTCCTCCCTGCACAAAGGCGGAGGTAGCGGTCCTGCTGCTGGGTTGTTGCCCTCTTACGGCCTCCTCCACGTCTCCTGATGTACTGGCCTGTCTCTTGGTAGCGCCTCCATGCTCTGGACACTACGCTGACAGACACAGCAAACCTTCTTTCCACAGCTCGCATTGATGTGCCATCCTGGATGAGCTGCACTACCTGAGCCACTTGTGTGGGTTGTAGACTCCGTCTCATGCTACCACTAGAGTGAAAGCACCGCCAGCATTCAAAAGTGACCAAAACATCAGCCAGGAAGCATAGGAACTGAGAAGTGGTCTGTGGTCCCCACCTGCAGAACCACTCCTTTATTGGGGGTGTCTTGCTAATTGCCTATAATTTCCACCTGTTGTCTATTCCATTTGCACAACAGCATGTGAAATGTATTGTCAATCAGTGGTGCTTCCTAAGTGGACAGTTTGATTTCACAGAAGTGTGATTGACTTGGAGTTACATTGTGTTGTTTAAGTGTTCCCTTTATTTTGTTGAGCAGTGTATAATGAGCACGTCCCATTATTGGGACAGATATATATATATATAAGTGTGATTGACTTGGAGTTACATTGTGTTGTTTAAGTGTTCCCTTTATTTTGAAGAGCAGTGTATTTATATGTATATACTGTGCTTTCAATATCATTATTTTTGTTTGCAATACTAAGAATGTTGTTGTCGACTTCAAAGTAACCCCATAGCAGCCAATCTACAGTATATGTAATGGCCTAATGCATTGGGGAGCGGACAATGACAAGTCGGGTCCATATTTATCAAACTGCTGCGTTTTTCTGCCCTTCAGAACATACTTATCAGCCAACAGGGAATCAACACACGCAGAGAGACCATCTGATTTTAATAGGGGCAAGAAGGACAAAGAGGAGAGTATTCAAAACATCCAATTACATGTGTAACTAATGAGAAGCGCTCCAGTTGAGGCATTTTGACCCTCTGCATCCTCCGACCCTTAACCCCAACATTGTTTTGTAATATACAATATTTCACGTCAGAGGACATGACCCCCAAACCAACGATAAAGACAGAGGTGTTTGTTCCCAGAGGGCAAGAAAACCTTCAGGTTAACTAACTAGCAGCCACTCTAAACTGACTCTACAACCCTTCAGATTAACTAACTAGCAGCCACTCTAAACTGACTCTACAACCCTTCAGATTAACTAACTAGCAGCCACTCTAAACTGACACTACAACCCTTCAGATTAACTAACTAGCAGCCACTCTAAACTGACACAACAACCCTTCAGGTTAACTAACTAGCAGCCACTGGAAGGGATGGAGAGAGAGAGAGGGAGGGAGGGATGGAGGAATGGATGGAGGGATGGATGGAGGGATGGAGAGAGAGGGAGGGATGGAGAGAGGGAGGGAGGGATGGATGGATGGAGGGATGGAGGGGGGATGGAGGGATAGAAGGAGGTAGTGAGGGATGGATGGATGGAGGGAGGAAGGGATGGAGGTAGGGATGGAGGGAGGGATGTCTCCAGGAGATACTTTAGCAGCTAAAATGTGGACACAGATTAGAAATGCTGCTGTTATCTGTTCTCCAGAGCATGTTAGTTCCACATCAAAACACTGATGGAGGGAGAGACTGACTGACTGAGGAGGGAGAGAGGGAGAAAGATAGATGTGAGAGAGGTAGAGGTAGAGGTAGAGGGACAGCGATAGAGGGAGAGAGGGAGAGAGAGGTAGAGAGGGAGAGAAGTAGAGGGAGAGAGGAAGAGGGAGAGTAGAAGAGGGAGAGAGGTAGAGAGAGAGGGACAGCGATAGAGGGGGTAAGGGAGAGAGAGGTAGAGAGGGAGAGAGGTAGAGGGAGAGAGGAAGAGGGAGAGAGGTAGAGAGAGAGGGACAGCGATAGAGGGGGAGAGGGAGAGACAGGTAGAGAGGAAGAGGGAGAGAGGAAGAGGGAGAGAGGTAGAGGGGAGAGAGAGAGGTGGAGGGAGAGAGAGAGGTAGAGAGGAGAGAGAGAGAGGTAGCGGGAGAGAGAGGTAGAGAGAGAGAGATTGAGAGAGATAGAAAGAGATAGAGGGGGAGAGGTAAAAAGGGAGAGAGGTAGAGGGGATTGAGGCAGAGGCGAGAGAGAGAGAGAGAGAGAGAGAGGTAGAGAGATAGAGATAGAGGTGGAGAGAGAGAGAGAGATAGAGGGGGAGAGGGAGAGAGGTAGAGAGAGAGATAGAGAGGTAGAGAGAGAGAGAGAGAAATAGAGGGGGAGAGGGAGAGAGGTAGAGAGAGAGGTAGAGGGAGAGAGAGAGGTAGAGAGAGAGGAGAGAGAGGGGGAGAGGGAGGTAGAGGGAGAAAGAGAGAGAGAGGTAGAGAGAGAGGAGAGAGAGGGGGAGAGGGAGGTAGAGGGAGAAAGAGAGAGAGAGGTAGAGAGAGATAGAGGGGGAGGGGGAGAGGGAGAGAGAGGTGAAAGGGAGAGAGGGAACGAGAGTCCGTAGGGGACTGAGACTTGACATCTTAAGTCAACATGTCAACAGACAGAAACACGTTATACCAGAACCATTTCACCTCCTTTCAGCTTGATCAATCCTATCAGTCAATACCAGGCTGTCTGAAGCAATAAACAGGTTCAGCGAGGGGATAAAGAGGTAGATTAAAAACTACAAAGGGAGGCTGCGAATTTTCGCAGCTTTTTGTTAAAAATCGCGCAACATTTCAGCGCCCTGCTACTCATGCCAGGAATATAGTATATGCATATGATTAGTATGTGTGGATAGAAAACACTCAGACGTTTCTAAAACTGGTTAAATCACGGCTGTGACTATAACAGAACGTGCGTTTCATCGAAAAGTGCAGGAAAATCTGATCACTGAAAATGGGAAAATATATCCATGTGCCACTTCAACCCATTGTTAAAAGTGACCAACATTAAATGGGGCCGAGGTTGCAATACCTACAGCTTCCACACGATGTCAACAGTCTTGTCATTTGTCTCGGATTTGTTTCTTGGTCAAACCGAAACAAGGCAGCCGATTTATTCCGGTCTCCGACAGGATGTTTTGGTTGAGAAATATCCGGACATGATTTCAAGACGTGGAGCTATAGAATATACATCGCCCCGTGATCATTTTGATAGATTATTAACGTTTACTATTACCTAAAGTTGCATTACAAAAGTATTTCGAAGTGTTTTGTGAAAGTTTATCGTCGACTTTTTTAATTAAAAAAAATATAGTTTTTTCCTTGATTACACAGTCTTCATAGATCGATATCTAGGCTATATATGGACCGATTTAATCGAAAAAAAGACCCAAATAAATGTTTATGGGACATCTAGGAGTGCCAAGAAAGAAGCTCGTCAAAGGTAATGAATGTTTTATATTTTATTTCTGCGTTTTGGGTAGCGCCGGCTACCGCAAAATCTGTCGTGTTAGGTGACGTTGCAGTATTTTGGGGGTACATGCTATCAGATAATAGCTTCTCATGCTTTCGCCGAAAAGCATTTTACAAATCTGACTTGGTGGATAGATTCACAACGAGTGTAGCTTTAATTCACTACCTTGAATGTGTATTTTAATGAAAGTTTAATGAAATTATGAGTTTTATCAAAAATTATAGGTGGCGCTCTGAAATCCGCTGAGTGATGTTCCTGCATGGGAACAGTATTCTGCGTCATCCTTAAGAAGTTAAAAACTACAACCACTGTAGATTAAAAACTACAAACACTGTAGATTAAAAACTACAACCACTGTGGAAAAAGGTGTGACAGTGGACCTTCTCTAATGGTATATAAGGATATAGGACATCCTATATTCCATGAACAACTATAGGGTCATCCCTGTTAACAGTGGTTCTGGTACCAACACCTATAGGGTCAGCTCTGTTAACAGTGGTTCTGGTACCAACACCTATAGGGTCACCTCTGTTAAAGGTGGTTCTGGTACCAATACCTATAGGGTCACCTCTGTTAACAGTGGTTCTGGTACCAACACCTATAGGGTCAGTGGTTCCAGCTCTGTTAACAGTGGTTCTGTTAACCTATAGGGTCAGTGGTTCTGGTACCAACACCTATAGGGTCAGCTCTGTTAACAGTGGTTCTGGTACCAACACCTATAGGGTCAGCTCTGTTAACAGTGGTTCTGGTACCAACACCTATAGGGTCAGCCCTGTTAACAGTGGTTCTGGTACCAACACCTATAGGGTCAGCTCTGTTAACAGTGGTTCTGGTACCAACACCTATAGGGTCAGCCCTGTTAACAGTGGTTCTGGTACCAACACCTATAGGGTCAGCTCTGTTAACAGTGGTTCTGGTACCAACACCTATAGGGTCAGCTCTGTTAACAGTGGTTCTGGTACCAACAATAGGGTCAGCTCTGTTAACAGTGGGGGTTAACCTGGTACCAACACCTATAGGGTCAGCTCTGTTAACAGTGGTTCTGGTACCAACACCTATAGGGTCAGCTCTGTTAACAGTGGTTCTGGTACCAACACCTATAGGGTCAGCTCTGTTAACAGTGGTTCTGGTAACACCTATAGGGTCAGCTCTGTTAACAGTGGTTCTGGAAGGGATAATCAGGGTCAGCTCTGTTAACAGTGGTTCTGGTACCAACACCTATAGGGGCTCTGTTAACAGTGGTTCTGTCATAGGGTCAGCTCTGTTAACAGTGGTTCTGGTACCAACACCTATAGGGTCAGCTCTGTTAACAGGGACAGGGTCATGTAGTGGGGAAGATAATCAAGGTCAGGTGGAGTACCAACACCCAGGTGACAGTGGTTCTGTCAGGGTCAGGAAAGAACCAAGGGGAGGGACAGATGTAGGGAAGATAATCAAGGAGGTGGAGTCCAGGTGAGTGTCAGGAGGAAAGAACCTATAGGGGAGGGACAGATGTAACAGTGGGGAAGATAATCAAGGAGGTGGAGTCCAGGTGAGTGTCAGGAGGAAAGAACCAAGGGGAGGGACAGATGTAGGGAAGTTAATCAAGGAGGTGGAGTACCAACACCAGGTGAGTGTCAGGAGGAAAGAACCAAGGGGAGGGACAGATGTAGGGAAGATAATCAAGGAGGTGGAGTCCAGGTGAGTGTCAGGAGGAAAGAACCAAGGTGGAGGGACAGATGTAGGGAAGATAATCAAGGAGGTGTGGAGTCCAGGTGAGTGTCAGGAGGAAAGAACCAAGGGGAGGGACAGATGTAGGGAAGATAATCAAGGAGGTGGAGTCCAGGTGAGTGTCATGAGGAAAGAACCAAGGGGAGGGACAGATGTAGGGAAGATAATCAAGGAGGTGGAGTCCAGGTGAGTGTCAGGAGGAAAGAACCAAGGGGAGGGACAGATGTAGGGAAGATAATCAAGGAGGTGATGGAGTCCAGGTGAGTGTCAGGAGGAAAGAACCAAGGGGAGGGACAGATGTAGGGAAGATAATCAAGGAGGTGGAGTCCAGGTGAGTGTCATGAGGAAAGAACCAAGGGGAGGGACAGATGTAGGGAAGATAATCAAGGAGGTGGAGTCCAGGTGAGTGTCAGGAGGAAAGAACCAAGGGGAGGGACAGATGTAGGGAAGATAATCAAGGAGGTGGAGTCCAGGTGAGTGAGAAGATGGTGACAGGTGTGCAGGATAATCAGCAGCCTGATGACCTAGAGGTCAGAGAGGGGATATACTTGACAACAGGTCATCCTTTAAGGTGGAAAATGATTGACTAGTGATTTGAGGAATGTTTTGTTCATTAATGTTTGAAAAACTAGGTTGTCTCCCACATTTCCCACTGTTCCCTCTATGGTGTACTGCTTCTGTCCAGGACCCATAGTGTTCTGTCCAGGGCCCATATTTCTCTGTCCAGGACCCATAGTGTTCTGTCCAGGGCCCATAGTGTTCTGTCCAGGGCCCATAGTGTTCTGTCCAGGGCCCATAGTGTTCTGTCCAGTGTTCTGTCCAGGACCCATAGTGTGTTCTGTCCAGGACCCACAGTGTTCTGTCCAGGGCCCACAGTGTTCTGTCCAGGGCCCATAGTGTTCTGTCCAGGGCCCATAGTGTTCTGTCCAGGACCCATAGTGTACTGCTTCTGTCCAGGGCCCACAGTGTTCTGTCCAGGACCCATAGTGTTCTGTCCAGGGCCCATAGTGTTCTGTCCAGGACCCATAGTGTTCTGTCCAGGGCCCACAGTGTTCTGTCCAGGACTCATAGTGTTCTGTCCAGGGCCCATAGTGTTCTGTCCAGGACCCATAGTGTTCTGTCCAGGGCCCACAGTGTTCTGTCCAGGGCCCATAGTGTTCTGTCCAGGGCCAATAGTCTTCTGTCCAATGTGATGTCTGGATTTTTGTTTTAGAGTCCATCTCTCACAGTTGAAGTGTACCTATGATAAGAATTACAGACCTCTACATGCTTTGTAAGTAGCGAAAACCTGCAAAATCGTCAGTGTGTCAAATACTTATTCTCCCCACTGTATACATATACTATGGACACAGTCTAAAATACAATCGTTATCTTTTGTTTGTTTTTACTCATGTCCTTCCTCTACCCTCAACCTCTCCAATCTATTACTGATGTCCTTCCTCTACCCTCCACCATCTATTACTGATGTCCTTCCTCTACCCTCAACCATCTATTACTGATGTCCTTCCTCTACCCTCAACCTCTCCAATCTATTACTGATGTCCTTCCTCTACCCTCCACCATCTATTACTGATGTCCTTCCTCTACCCTCAACCATCTATTACTGATGTCCTTCCTCTACCCTCAACCTCTCCAATCTATTACTGATGTCCTTCCTCTACCCTCCACCATCTATTACTGATGTCCTTCCTCTACCCTCAACCATCTATTACTGATGTCCTTCCTCTACCCTCAACCATCTATTACTGATGTCCTTCCTCTACCCTCAACCATCTATTACTGATGTCCTTCCTCTACCCTCAACCATCTATTACTGATGTCCTTCCTCTACCCTCAACCATCTATTACTGATGTCCTTCCTCTACCCTCAACCATCTATTACTGATGTCCTTCCTCTACCCTCAACCATCTATTACTGATGTCCTTCCTCTACCCTCAACCATCTATTACTGATGTCCTTCCTCTACCCTCAACCATCTATTACTGATGTCCTTCCTCTACCCTCAACCATCTATTACTGATGTCCTTCCTCTACCCTCAACCATCTATTACTGATGTCCTTCCTCTACCCTCAACCATCTATTACTGATGTCCTTCCTCTACCCTCAACCATCTATTACTGATGTCCTTCCTCTACCCTCAACCATCTATTACTGATGTCCTTCCTCTACCCTCAACCATCTATTACTGATGTCCTTCCTCTACCCTCAACCATCTATTACTGATGTCCTTCCTCTACCCTCAACCATCTATTACTGATGTCCTTCCTCTACCCTCAACCATCTATTACTGATGTCCTTCCTCTACCCTCAACCATCTATTACTGATGTCCTTCCTCTACCCTCAACCATCTATTACTGATGTCCTTCCTCTACCCTCAACCATCTATTACTGATGTCCTTCCTCTACCCTCAACCATCTATTACTGATGTCCTTCCTCTACCCTCAACCATCTATTACTGATGTCCTTCCTCTACCCTCAACCATCTATTACTGATGTCCTTCCTCTACCCTCAACCATCTATTACTGATGTCCTTCCTCTACCCTCAACCATCTATTACTGATGTCCTTCCTCTACCCTCAACCATCTATTACTGATGTCCTTCCTCTACCCTCAACCATCTATTACTGATGTCCTTCCTCTACCCTCAACCATCTATTACTGATGTCCTTCCTCTACCCTCAACCTCTCCCATCTATTACTGATGTCCTTCCTCTACCCTCAACCTCTCCCATCTATTACTGATGTCCTTCCTCTACCCTCAACCATCTATTACTGATGTCCTTCCTCTATCCTCAACCATCTATTACTGATGTCCTTCCTCTACCCTCAACCATCTATTACTGATGTCCTTCCTCTACCCTCAACCATCTATTACTGATGTCCTTCCTCTACCCTCAACCTCTCCCATCTATTACTGATGTCCTTCCTCTACCCTCAACCATCTATTACTGATGTCCTTCCTCTACCCTCAACCATCTATTACTGATGTCCTTCCTCTACCCTCAACCATCTATTACTGATGTCCTTCCTCTACCCTCAACCATCTATTACTGATGTCCTTCCTCTACCCTCAACCATCTATTACTGATGTCCTTCCTCTACCCTCAACCATCTATTACTGATGTCCTTCCTCTACCCTCAACCATCTATTACTGATGTCCTTCCTCTACCCTCTCCCATCTATTACTGATGTCCTTCCTCTACCCTCAACCTCTCCCATCTATTACTGATGTCCTTCCTCTACCCTCAACCTCTCCCATCTATTACTGATGTCCTTCCTCTACCCTCAACCATCTATTACTGATGTCCTTCCTCTACCCTCAACCATCTATTACTGATGTCCTTCCTCTACCCTCAACCATCTATTACTGATGTCCTTCCTCTACCCTCAACCATCTATTACTGATGTCCTTCCTCTACCCTCAACCATCTATTACTGATGTCCTTCCTCTACCCTCAACCATCTATTACTGATGTCCTTCCTCTACACTCAACCATCTATTACTGATGTCCTTCCTCTACCCTCTCCCATCTATTACTGATGTCCTTCCTCTACCCTCAACCACTCCCATCTATTACTGATGTCCTTCCTCTACCCTCTCCCATCTATTACTGATGTCCTTACTCTACCCTCAACCATTTATTACTGATGTCCTTCCTCTACCCTCAACCATCTATTACTGATGTCCTTCCTCTACCCTCAACCATTTATTACTGATGTCCTTCCTCTACCCTCAACCATCTATTACTGATGTCCTTCCTCTACCCTCTCCCATCTATTACTGATGTCCTTCCTCCATATCGTTCATACATAACTGTTTGTTATGATGCTGTTTGTTGTGATGCTGTTTGTTATGATGTTGTGATGCTGTTTGTTATGATGCTGTTTGTTGTGATGCTGTTTGTTGTGATGCTGTTTGTTGTGATGCTGTTTGTTGTGATGCTGTTTGTTATGATGCTGTTTGTTATGATGCTGTTTCAATGATGCTATTGTTGATGATGCTGTTTGTTACTGGTTGTTGTGATGCCATTTGTTACTGATGCTGTTTGTTATGATGCTGTTTGTTATGATGCTGTTTGTTATGATGCTGGTTGTTGTGATGCTGTTTGCTGTGATGCTGTTTGTTATGATGCTGTTTGTTATGATGCTGTTTGTTATGATGCTGTTTGTTGTGATGCTGTTTGTTGTGATGCTGTTTGTTATGATGCTGTGATGCTGTTTGTTATGATGCTGTTTGTTATGATGCTGTTTGTTGTGATGCTGTGATGATGCTTTGTTGTGATGCTGTTTTTGTGCTTGTGATGCTGTTTGTTATGATGCTGTTTGTTATGATGCTGTTTGTTATGATGCTGTTTGTTGATGCTGTGATGCTGTTTGTTATGATGCTGTGATGCTGTTTGTTGTGATGCTGTTTGTTATGATTGTGATGCTGTTTGTTATGATGCTGTTTGTTGTGATGCTGTTTGTTATGATGCTGTTTGTTGTGATGCTGTTTGTTATGATGCTGTTTGTTGTGATGCTGTTTGTTTGATGCTGTGATGCTGTTTGTTATGATGCTGTTTGTTGTGATGCTGTTTGTTATGATGCTGTTTGTTGTGATGCTGTTTGTTATGATGCTGTTTGTTATGATGCTGTTTGTTGTGATGCTGTTTGTTATGATGCTGTTTGTTGTGATGCTGTTTGTTGTGATGCTGTTTGTTGTGATGCTGTTTGTTGTGATGCTGTTTGTTGTGATGCTGTTTGTTATGATGCTGTTTGTTATGATGCTGTGATGCTGTTTGTTATGATGCTGTTTGTTATGATGCTGTTTGTTGTGATGCTGTTTGTTGTGATGCTGTTTGTGATGCTGTTTGTTATGATGCTGTTTGTTATGATGCTGTTTGTTATGATGCTTTGTTATGATTGTGATGCTGTTTGTTATGATGCTGTTTGTTGTGATGCTGTTTGTTTGATGCTGTTTGTTGTGATGCTGTTTGTTATGATGCTGTTTGTTATGATGCTGTTTGTTATGATGCTGTTTGTTGTGATGCTGTTTGTTATGATGCTGTTTGTTGTGATGCTGTTTGTTGTGATGCTGTTTGTTGTGATGCTGTTTGTTGTGATGCTGTTTGTTGTGATGCTGTTTGTTATGATGCTGTTTGTTGTGATGCTGTTTGTTATGATGCTGTGATGCTGTTTGTTATGATGCTGTTTGTTATGATGCTGTTTGTTTGATGCTGTTTGTTGTGATGCTGTTTGTTATGATGCTGTTTGTGATGCTGTTTGTTATGATGCTGTTTGTTGTGATGCTGTTTGTTATGATGCTGTTTGTTGTGATGCTGTTTGTTATGATGCTGTTTGTTGTGATGCTGTTTGTTGTGATGCTGTGATGCTTTGTTGTGATGCTGTTTGTTGTGATGCTGTTTGTTGTGATGCTGTTTGTTATGATGCTGTTTGTTATGATGCTGTTTGTTGTGATGCTGTTTGTTATGATGCTGTTTGTTGTGATGCTGTTTGTTGTGATGCTGTTTGTTATGATGCTGTGATGCTGTTTGTTATGATGCTGTTTGTTGTGATGCTGTTTGTTTGATGTTGTGATGCTGTTTGTTGTGATGCTGTTTGTTATGATGCTGTTTGTTATGATGCTGTTTGTTGTGATGCTGTTTGTTGTGATGCTGTTTGTTGTGATGCTGTTTGTTGTGATGCTGTTTGTTGTGATGCTGTTTGTTATGATGCTGTTTGTTGTGATGCTGTTTGTTGTGATGTTGTGATGCTGTTTGTTGTGATGCTGTTTGTTGTGATGCTGTTTGTTGTGATGCTGTTTTTGTTGTGATGCTGTTTGTTGTGATGCTGTTTGTTGTGATGCTGTTTGTTGTGATGCTGTTTGTTGTGATGCTGTTTGTTGTGATGCTGTTTGTTGTGATGCTGTTTGTTGTGATGCTGTTTGTTGTGATGCTGTTTGTTGTGATGCTGTTTGTTATGATGCTGTGATGCTGTTTGTTATGATGTTTGTTTGATGTTGTGATGCTGTTTGTTGTGATGCTGTTTGTTGTGATGCTGTTTGTTATGATGCTGTTTGTTGTGATGCTGTTTGTTATGATGCTGTTTGTTATGATGCTGTTTGTTGTGATGCTGTTTGTTGTGATGCTGTTTGTTGTGATGCTGTTTGTTGTGATGCTGTTTGTTGTGATGCTGTTTGTTATGATGCTGTTTGTTGTGATGCCGTTTGTTGTGATGCTGTTTAATCTTCAGGTCATCAGCTATAGTCTCATTAATCTTCTATTCGGCTGAGTCCCCAATGGCACCCTATTCCCAATTGTAGTGCTGTGGGCCCTATTGAACATGAGTGCTCCATATAGGGAACAAGTGGCATTTTGGCAAATTACTTACTGCACAGAGGATAAGATACTAGAACAGACTGATATAGTGATGTCTCCTGTATCTGTAATAATATGGGCATTAGGAATACTGCTGTGCCTTCTGGCTCTCCCATCTAACACTCACCTTCAGGACACAGACTGATATAGTGATGTCTCCTGTAATACTGCAGTGCCTTCTGGCTCTCCCATCTAACACTCACCTTCAGGACACAGACTGATATAGTGATGTCTCCTGTAATACTGCTGTGCCTTCTGGCTCTCCCATCTAACACTCACCTTCAGGACACAGACTGATATAGTGATGTCTCCTGTATCTGTAATAATATGGGCATTAGGAATACTGCTGTGCCTTCTGTCTCTCCCATCTAACACACACCTTCAGGACACAGACTGATATAGCGATGTCTCCTGTAATACTGCTGTGCCTTCTGGCTCTCCCATCTAACACTCACCTTCAGGACACAGACTGATATAGTGATGTCTCCTGTATCTGTAATAATATGGGCATTAGGAATACTGCTGTGCCTTCTGGCTCTCCCATCTAACACTCACCTTCAGGACACAGACTGATATTGTGATGTCTCCTGTAATACTGCTGTGCCTTCTGGCTCTCCCATCTAACACACACCTTCAGGACACAGACTGATATAGTGATGTCTCCTGTAATACTGCTGTGCCTTCTGGCTCTCCCATCTAACACTCACCTTCAGGACACAGACTGATATAGTGATGTCTCCTGTAATACTGCTGTGCCTTCTGGCTCTCCCATCTAACACTCACCTTCAGGACACAGACTGATATAGTGATGTCTCCTGTATCTGTAATAATATGGGCATTAGGAATACTGCTGTGCCTTCTGGCTCTCCCATCTAACACTCACCTTCAGGACACAGACTGATATAGTGATGTCTCCTGTAATACTGCTGTGCCTTCTGGCTCTCCCATCTAACACTCACCTTCAGGACACAGACTGATATAGTGATGTCTCCTGTAATACTGCTGTGCCTTCTGGCTCTCCCATCTAACACTCACCTTCAGGACACAGACTGATATAGTGATGTCTCCTGTATCTGTAATAATATGGGCATTAGGAATACTGCTGTGCCTTCTGGCTCTCCCATCTAACACTCACCTTCAGGACACAGACTGATATAGTGATGTCTCCTGTAATACTGCTGTGCCTTCTGGCTCTCCCATCTAACACTCACCTTCAGGACACAGACTGATATAGTGATGTCTCCTGTAATACTGCTGTGCCTTCTGGCTCTCCCATCTAACACTCACCTTCAGGACACAGACTGATATAGTGATGTCTCTGTATCTGTAATAATATGGGCATTGAATATGTGCCTTCTGGCTCTCCCATCTAACACTCACCTTCAGGACACAGACTGATATAGTGATGTCTCCTGTAATACTGCTGTGCCTTCTGGCTCTCCCATCTAACACTCACCTTCAGGACACAGACTGATATAGTGATGTCTCCTGTATCTGTAATAATATGGGCATAAGGAATACTGCTGTGCCTTCTGGCTCTCCCATCTAACACTCACCTTCAGGACACAGACTGATATAGTGATGTCTCCTGTATCTGTAATAATATGGGCATTAGGAATACTGCTGTGCCTTCTGGCTCTCCCATCTAACACTCACCTTCAGGACACAGACTGATATAGTGATGTCTCCTGTAATACTGCTGTGCCTTCTGGCTCTCCCATCTAACACTCACCTTCAGGACACAGACTGATATAGCGATGTCTCCTGTAATACTGCTGTGCCTTCTGGCTCTCCCATCTAACACTCACCTTCAGGACACAGACTGATATAGTGATGTCTCCTGTAATACTGCTGTGCCTTCTGGCTCTCCCATCTAACACTCACCTTCAGGACACAGACTGATATAGTGATGTCTCCTGTAATACTGCTGTGTCTTCTGTCTCTCCCATCTAACACTCACCTTCAGGACACAGACTGGGGTTCAGGCCTTTCAGCTTTTCTATTCCATGTGGACGAACATCTTCAAATGGGATGGACATTTCTACTCCTCAACTCCACCTGTAAGCACTACTAATTGATTATATGTTGTCAGTTCTGCCTGTGGCTGGTTGGGACGGTCATTGTGTCCTCTCCACCCCTTCCCTCCCTCTCATCTTCCCCTCTCCTCCATTCCCTGGCCCCCCAGAGATAAAGGGTCTCTGGCCCCCCAGAGATAAAGAGTCTCTGGCCCCCAGAGATAAAGGGTCTTTGGCCCCCAGAGATAAAGAGTCTCTGGCCCCCAGAGATAAAGAGTCTCTGGCCCCCATAGATAAAGGGTCTGTGGCCCCCCATAGATAAAGTGTCTCTGTCCCCCCAGAGATAAAGGGTCTGTGCCCCCCAGAGATGAACTGATAAAGGATACCTGGTTGACTTTCGGTTTATAGAGGC
The DNA here is from genome assembly GCF_018296145.1 of Oncorhynchus tshawytscha. Lineage (NCBI taxonomy): Eukaryota > Metazoa > Chordata > Actinopteri > Salmoniformes > Salmonidae > Oncorhynchus > Oncorhynchus tshawytscha. Next base: position 132,588 of record NW_024609468.1, read on the forward strand.
TGAGCTAGCTGAGCTAAGCCACTCACTGGCATGGCAAGAATGTTCTCCTCTCCACCCAGAGATAAAGGGTCTCTGGCCCCCCATAGATAAAGGGTCTGTGACCCCCCCATAGATAAAGGGTCTGTGGCCCCCCATAGATAAAGGGTCTGTGACCCCCCCATAGATAAAGGGTCTGTGGCCCCCCTACAGCTGAGCTAAGCCACTCACTGGCATGGCAAGAATGTTCTCGTTTCCACCCATAGATAAAGGGTCTCTGGCCCCCCATAGATAAAGGGTCTGTGACCCCCCCCATAGATAAAGAATGTTCTCGTCTCCACCCATAGATAAAGGGTCTGTGACCCCCCCCATAGATAAAGAATGTTCTCGTCTCCACCCATCAATAAATAATCATTTATTTGACAAAATCATGCAGCTCCATTTCTATCTGATCTTCCCCTTGTACAGCAGGTCACACACAGGAACTCACAACTCTACACGGTACAGTATTATGGTGACAGGTTATCCGTCATGGTATTTACCGTGAGCTCGCTATTCAACGTTCATTACGTGAGTCAAATATCAGGACCCACTTCTTATGTAAGCAGCTGTCCATGATCTGTTATTGCAATGGTTTCACATTATTCTGTATAACAAGTAAGAAAGAGATATATATTTTATAGTTGTAAATGACATGGGAATGAAAGTAGGCGATGGTTTGATGATTGAGCGCCATTTTAAAACCCATTATTGTATAATAGAACAGGAGAAAATCTCACGGCTGGTGTACATACTGTAGCCTTCTCCCCGTTAACAGCTGCTACTGGTTACGAACTAGGCCAAACCGCTTCAGTTTATTTAAGTACTTATTAACTTTATTTACAAATAACTTTATTGGCATATTGATGTGAAACAAAATGGAGCAGGCTTGTATGTTGTTGTTGTCACTTAACATAATTATATTCCATGAGTCCCTGAATGAGTATTGCTTCAGCATCAATCAGAATGAGTCTGTTTCCCAAATGTAACACTAAGCCCTATATAGTGCACTACTTTTGGCTCAAAGCACTATGGGCCGTTACCTGATTAATAAAACACAGGTGAGGATGAAAGAAGCAGATGACCCAGTATTATTTAATCAGTATTCTGGGCCGATGGTCTGTAATTTGAAGCCCACAACATATAAATACTATAGAGTATTCTGGGCTGATGGTCTGTAATTTACACTGAAGCCCACAACATATAAATACTATAGAGTATTCTGGGCTGATGGTCTGTAAATTTACACTGAAGCCCACAACATATAAATACTATAGAGTATTCTGGGCTGATGGTCTGTAAATTTACACTGAAGCCCACAACATATAAATACTATAGAGTATTCTGGGCTGATGGTCTGTAAATTTACACTGAAGCCCACAACATATAAATACTATAGAGTATTCTGGGCTGATGGTCTGTAAATTTACACCGAAGCCCACAACATATAAATACTATAGAGTATTCTGGGCTGATGGTCTGTAAATTTACACTGAAGCCCACAACATATAAATACTATAGAGTATTCTGGGCTGATGGTCTGTAAATTTACACTGAAGCCCACAACATATAAATACTATAGAGTATTCTGGGCTGATGGTCTGTAAATTTACACTGAAGCCCACAACATATAAATACTATAGAGTATTCTGGGCTGATGGTCTGTAAATTTACACTGAAGCCCAAAACACATAAATACTATAGAGTATTCTGGGCTGATGGTCTGTAAATTTACACTGAAGCCCAAAACACATAAACACTATAGAGATGCGTCTTCATGAAGTCATCTTAAACCTAGACAAAACATTTTGGTTGTGACAAAGATCAATCTTACGTCGTCTTTATTTCTTAAACTTTTCATTAAACTTGCATAATAAACATGCAATGAAACATATTGAATTTTTCTGAGATGTTTGGTAGAACTTGTATATAAAGAGTTAACTCTGTTGCTGGATTGCATAAGAGCAGTACCCCCCCTTCCCCTCCACCCCCCCCTTCCCCTCTCCTCCCTCCAAAAAACCTGCTAAAAGAACAATTGGGGAGAGAACAGTGTCCAGAGCTCCATATGAAGAAGACCCCATATTCTCCTTCTCTCATCCTTCTCTCTCTCTCCCTCCTTCACCCTCCCTCCTTATCTCTCTCTCTCCCTCCCTCTCCCCCTCCCTCCTTCTCTCTCTCTTTCTCTCCCTCCCTCTTTCACTCTCTCTTTCTCTCTCCCCCTCCCTCCCTCTCTCCCTCCTTCACTCTCTATCATCCTTCCTCCTTGTCTTATCTCCAACACACACTCCGTCCACGCTGTCTCCGAGACACACCACTCACACACACACACACACAGCCTCCCATCGTTATGTCAGAAACATCAGCCCCCGTGTATCAGTCTCCACATGATGTGCTGACGTGTTGCTGACGTGTTGCTGACGTGTTGCTGATGCCTTCCTCTTCCCTCCATCTTGCATAGCTCTGCTCAGACCCGGTAAGGCACTGTTCCCTCATCATGTCCCGCCTCGGTCCACCCTCTCCATCCGCTGGGCCTCCTGTATGTACTGTACTGTACTGTCCACCCTCTCCATCTGCTGGGCCTCCTGTATGTACTGTACAGTACTGTCCACCCTCTCCATCTGCTGGCCCTCCTGTATGTACTGTACTGTACTGTCCACCCTCTCCATCTGCTGGCCCTTCATCTCCTGTATGTACTGTACTGTACTGTCCACCCTCTCCATCTGCTGGCCCTTCATCTCCTGTATGTACTGTACTGTACTGTCCACCCTCTCCATCTGCTGGCCCTTCATCTCCTGTATGTACTGTACTGTACTGTCCACCCTCTCCATCTGCTGGCCCTTCATCTCCTGTATGTACTGTACAGTACTGTCCACCCTCTCCATCTGCTGGGCCTCCTGTATGTACTGTACTGTACTGTCCACCCTCTCCATCTGCTGGCCCTTCATCTCCTGTATGTACTGTACAGTACTGTCCACCCTCTCCATCTGCTGGCCCTTCATCTCCTGTATGTACTGTACTGTACTGTCCACCCTCTCCATCTGCTGGCCCTTCATCTCCTGTATGTACTGTACTGTACTGTACTGTCCACCCTCTCCATCCGCTGGCCCTTCATCTCCTGTATGTACTGTACTGTCCACCCTCTCCATCTGCTGGGCCTCCTGTATGTACTGTACTGTCCACCCTCTCCATCTGCTGGCCCTTCATCTCCTGTATGTACTGTACTGTACTGTCCACCCTCTCCATCTGCTGGGCATCTCCTGTATGTACTGTACTGTCCACCCTCTCCATCTGCTGGCCCTTCATCTCCGGGGGATAGAGAGGGGGAGGGGAGAGAGGGGAGGAAAGGAAGGGAAGGGGAGGAGGGGGGAGGGAAGGGGGGGGAGGGGGGATAGAGAGGGGGGGAGGGGAGGAGGGGGAGGGAGGAAAGGAGGGGAGGGAAGGGGGGGAGGGGGGAGGGAGGGTAGGGAAGGGGGGAGGTATGTACTGTACTGTACTGTCCACCCTGTCATTCCTGAGGCGTAGATTTATTCGTCCCACAAAGCAGTTTGGTTTTAGTCTTTTTCCCCTCCTTTTCTTCAGCGTACCCCCCCATCTCCTCCAATAATTTAGTTTGCTTGTCATCAATGTGGAATTATTAAAAGCAAATGTATAGATGAAGCATTAAGTCCTCAAAGTCAAAACACAGCCCTGTGTTCCAAACGCACCCAGGAAGGACATTATACAGTTGAATAATCATCGTCATTATATTATTATGTACAGTGTCTGGAAAGCTTTCCAAACAGCGTGTGGGGGGGGGGCTAGCTGACGAAGGAAGGTGACGAAACAGCCCCTTTCACATTGATCAGTAAGAAAGGACGAGTCTCTGCATCTGGATCAATAGATCAGCTGATCAGTAGTCAGTTGAATTGATCAGTTGATTCATGAATCAGTTGAGCTGGTCTTCGTATTGTTTGCGGAAACAGTCTCCGGCAGGGAAGAATTCCCAACACCGCTCCTGGTACATCTTCCACACATACGACTCCTGGAGACGGGGGGAGAAGGGGGAGGGGGATAGAGAGGGGGAGGGAGGGAAGGGGGGGGGAGGGAGGGAAGGGGAGGGAGGGAGGGAGGGAGGGAGGGAGGGGGGAGGGAGGGAGGGAGGGAGGGAGGGAGGGAGGGAGGGAGGGAGGGAGGGGGAGGGGGAGGGGGGGAGGGAGGGAGGGGGGGGGAGGGGAGGGAGGGGGAGGGAGGGGGGGGGGGGGGGGGGAGGGAGGGAGGGAGGGAGGGAAGGGGGGGAGGGGGGAGGGGGAGGGAGGGGGGGGGAGGGGGAGGGAGGGATGGACGGGGGGAGGGAGGGGAGGATAGAGAGGGAAGGGGGGGGGGATAGGGGGAGGAAGGGAGGGGGGGGAGGAAAGGGAGGGAAGGGGGGGAGGGAGGGTAGGGAAGGGGGGGGGAGGGAGGGGGGGAGGGGGGGGGGGAGGGTAGGGAAGGAGGGAGGGGGAGGAAAGGAAGGGAGGGAGGGAAGGGGGAGGAAAGGGAGGGGTATCAGACAGTTGATTTAATATATAACAAGTATAATATAATAATACCTCTACAGTACCTCTACATTCCCTCTACATTACCTCTATATTACCTCTATATTACCTCTACAGTCACAAGTCAATGGTCTCTCTACTAACATACAGTAACTTCACTAAGGTGCAATGAACCTTATAACCTGCACAAATGAGGCCTTCGGCATCTGGAGATTTGCCTTTTTTGGAGTCTTCGTATGTGTTGTAGTCATTTCCCTGAGGTTAAATGGTTCTCTTTCTGGTTTGTAGTCATTTCCCTGACGTCAAATTATTCTCTTTTCTACAAATCTAAGTGTGTGTTCAGAGAGTGACAGGGCATAATGCTGGTGATGAGAGGATACAGGTGTTTTCTCCTCTGAGACGCAGAGCAGAGCTAACGCCCTGGGGAGGAATACCATTGTTGTGTGAGTAGTGATGGGAGGGAAACGTCTATTTTGTGTCCTAAAATCACACCCTATTCCCTTTATAGTGCACTACATTTGACTAGGGCCCTATAAACCCTATGGACACTATGGACCCCATAGACCATATGGACCCTATAGACCCTATAGACCCTATGGGCCCTATGGACCCGATGGACCCTATAGACCCTATGGACCCTATAGACCCTATAGACCCTATGGGCCCTATGGACCCTATAGACCCTATGGACCCTATAAACCCTATGGACCCTATAGACCCTATGGACACTATGAACCCTATAGACCCTATGGACCCTATAGACCATATAGACCCTATGGGCCCTATGAACCCTATGGGCCCTATGAACCCTGGTCAAAAGGAGTGCACTACATCGGGAAAAGGGGGCCATTTGAGGTGTAAACCTGAGACTTACCTGGCCTGTGTGCTCTGTTTCATCTTTGTTAATGAGATACATCACAAAGAAGCTGGAGAACAAAAAGGGATGAAAAACAGGAAGACATTTAGAGTTAACATCACTTCAGACAGATAGTTTCATACCCCATCACAAACCCAACAGGAAGACATTTAGAGTTAACATCACTTCAGACAGATAGTTTCATACCCCATCACAAACCCAACAGGAAGACATTTAGAGTTAACATCACTTCAGACAGATAGTTTCATACCCCATCACAAACCCAACAGGAAGACATTTAGAGTTAACATCACTTCAGACAGATAGTTTCATACCCCATCACAAACCCAACAGGGAGACATTTAGAGTTAACATCACTTCAGACAGATAGTTTCATACCCCATCACAAACCCAACAGGGAGACATTTAGAGTTAACATCACTTCAGACAGATAGTTTCATACCCCATCACAAACCCAACAGGGAGACATTTAGAGTTAACATCACTTCAGACAGATAGTTTCATACCCCATCACAAACCCAACAGGGAGACATTTAGAGTTAACATCACTTCAGACAGATAGTTTCATACCCCATCACAAACCCAACAGGGAGACATTTAGAGTTAACATCACTTCAGACAGATAGTTTCACATCACAAACCCAACAGGTTAACATCACTTCAGACAGATAGTTTCATACCCCATCACAAACCCAACAGGGAGACATTTAGAGTTAACATCACTTCAGACAGATAGTTTCATACCCCATCACAAACCCAACAGGGAGACATTTAGAGTTAACATCACTTCAGACAGATAGTTTCACATCACAAACCCAACAGGGAGACATTTAGAGTTAACATCACTTCACAAAGACAGACATTTAGTTAACATCACTTCAGACAGATAGTTTCACATCACAAACCCAACAGGGAGACATTTAGAGTTAACATCACTTCAGACAGATAGTTTCATACCCCATCACAAACCCAACAGGGAGACATTTAGAGTTAACATCACTTCAGACAGATAGTTTCATACCCCATCACAAACCCAACAGGAAGACATTTAGAGTTAACATCACTTCAGACAGATAGTTTCACATCACAAACCCAACAGGGAGACATTTAGAGTTAACATCACTTCAGACAGATAGTTTCACATCACAAACCCAACAGGGAGACATTTAGAGTTAACATCACTTCAGACAGATAGTTTCATACCCCATCACAAACCCAACAGGGAGACATTTAGAGTTAACATCACTTCAGACAGATAGTTTCACATCACAAACCCAACAGGGAGACATTTAGAGTTAACATCACTTCAGACAGATAGTTTTCATCACAAACCCATCACAAACAGACAGATAGTTTCAACAGGGAGACATTTAGAGTTAACATCACTTCAGACAGATAGTTTCACATCACAAACCCAACAGGAAGACATTTAGAGTTAACATCACTTCAGACAGATAGTTTCATACCCCATCACAAACCCAACAGGGAGACATTTAGAGTTAACATCACTTCAGACAGATAGGTTCATACCCCATCACAAACCCAACAGGAAGACATTTAGAGTTAACATCACTTCAGACAGACAGCTGACAGATCGTTCAACTTTCCTATCGCATCACAAACCCCAAATAGAAGCTTTTGTTACTCCATTGTTTGGTAACAAAGTCGACAACCCCTGTACAGCCTCTAAAACATGGTTAAACCATCATTAAGATCTCACGGATGGTCAGTCCTCCAGAGCTCTGTCTAGGAATTTGAGAGAGGTTCCATCTCTCCAGCCAAATCCCTCATCTTTATACCAGAAACAGTAATGCAACATAGAGACAAGCTGTTATGTACCAGAAAGACTTTAGAAAAGGGGACAAAACAAGGATGTCCCCTCTCCCCTCTCCTCTTCACTCTAGCGGTTCTGCCCCCTCTCCCCTCTCCTTTTCACTCTAGCGGTTCTGCTCCCTCTCCCCTCTCCTCTTCACTCTAGCGGTTCTGCCCCCTCTCCCCACTCCTTTTCACTCTAGACGGTTCTGCCCCCTCTCCCCACTCCTTTTCACTCTAGCGGTTCTGCCCCCTCTCCCCACTCCTTTTCACTCTAGCGGTTCTGCCCCCAAACCCCCTCTCCCCACTCCTTTTCACTCTAGCGGTTCTGCCCCCTCTCCCCTCTCCCCACTCCTTTTCACTCTAGCGGTTCTGCCCCCTCTCCCCACTCCTTTTCACTCCAGCGGTTCTGCCCCCTCTCCCCACTCCTTTTCACTCTAGCGGTTCTGCCCCCTCTCCCCACTCCTTTTCACTCTAGCGGTTCTGCCCCCTCTCCCCACTCCTTTTCACTCAGCGGTTCTGCCCCCTCTCCCCACTCCTTTTCACTCTAGCGGTTCTGCCCCCTCTCCCCACTCCTTTTCACTCTAGCGGTTCTGCCCCCTCTCCCCACTCCTTTTCACTCTAGCGGTTCTGCCCCCTCTCCCCCTCCTTTTCACTCTAGCGGTTCTGCCCCCTCTCCCCACTCCTTTTCACTCCAGCGGTTCTGCCCCCTCCTTTTCCCCACTCCTTTTCACTCCAGTGGTTCTGCCCCCTCTCCTTTTCACTCTAGCGGTTCTGCCCCCTCTCCTTTTCACTCTAGCGGTTCTGCCCCCCCTCTCCTTTTCACTCTAGCGGTTCTGTCCCCTCTCCTTTTCACTCTAGCGGTTCTGCCCCCTCTCCCCACTCCTTTTCACTCCAGCGGTTCTGTCCCCCGGTTCTCCCCCTCTCCTTTTCACTCTAGCGGTTCTGCCCCCCCTCTCCTTTTCACTCTAGCGGTTCTGCCCCCTCTCCTTTTCACTCTAGCGGTTCTGCCCCCTCTCCTTTTCACTCTAGCGGTTCTGCCCCCTCTCCTTTTCACTCTAGCGGTTCTGCCCCCTCTCCTTTTCACTCTAGCGGTTCTGCTCCCCTCTCCTTTTCACTCTAGCGGTTCTGCCCCCTCTCCCCACTCCTTTTCACTCTAGCGGTTCTGCCCCCTCTCCCCACTCCTTTTCACTCTAGCGGTTCTGCCCCCTCTCCCCACTCCCTTTCACTCTGACAGACTCTGGACACTGACTGGAGATAACAGGGTGGACTTATGTCTCTGACACTCTGGAAACTGACTGGAGATGACGGGGGGGACATATGTCTCTGACAGACTCTGGACACTGACTGGAGAAGACAGGGGGGACATATGTCTCTGACAGACTCTGGACACTGACTGGAGAAGACAGAGGGGACATATGTCTCTGACAGACTCTGGACACTGACTGGAGAAGACAGAGGGGACATATGTCTCTGACAGACTCTGGACACTGACTGGAGATAACAGGGGGACATATGTCTCTGACACTCTGGACACTGACTGGAGATGACAGGGGGACATATGTCTCTGACAGACTCTGGACACTGACTGGAGAAGACAGGGGGACATATGTCTCTGACAGACTCTGGACACTGACTGGAGATGACAGGGGGACATATGTCTCTGACAGACTCTGGACACTGACTGGAGAAGACAGGGGGACATATGTCTCTGACAGACTCTGGACACTGACTGGAGATGACAGGGGGACATATGTCTCTGACAGACTCTGGACACTGACTGGAGAAGACAGGGGGGACATATCTCTGACAGACTCTGGACACTGACTGGAGAAGACAGGGGGACATATGTCTCTGACAGACTCTGGACACTGACTGGAGAAGACAGAGGGGACATATGTCTCTGACAGACTCTGGACACTGACTGGAGATGACAGGGGGACATATGTCTCTGACAGACTCTGGACACTGACTGGAGATGACAGGGGGACATATGTCTCTGACAGACTCTGGACACTGACTGGAGATGACAGGGGGACATATGTCTCTGACAGACTCTGGACACTGACTGGAGATGACAGGGGGACATATGTCTCTGACAGACTCTGGACACTGACTGGAGATGACAGGGGGGACATATGTCTCTGACAGACTCTGGACACTGACTGGAGAAGACAGAGGGGACGTATGTCTCTGACAGACTCTGGACACTGACTGGAGATGACATGGGGGGACATATGTCTCTACTCACAGATAGTTGGCCAAGTTGTGCTCCTGCAGGGTGTGGGTTTCAAAGCCATGAGGTACTGTGTCAAAGTAGTCGTTTCCTATTCCGCAGATGAAGCATTTGGTCTGCAGGAGAAAGAAAAGTCTGTATGTGATGCTGCCAGCCGACCTCATCTCTCTACATGTCTCTCAACACAGGGGCAACACGGCTCAGATTCATCTCATTTTGAATTTCCAACACCAGTATTTAAGTCTATAACCAAATTCTATAATGAGGGAAGACACAGATCCAGAGCATCAGACTGTATAAGACAGTCGGTTCTCCAACATCTCCTCTGGTCCCTAGACGTTCTCCAACCTCTCCTCAGGACCCCCAGACGTTCTCCAACGTCTCCTCAGGACCCTAGACGCTCTCCAACCTAGACACTCTCCTCAGGACCGCCAGACGTTCTCCAACCTCTCCTCTGGTCCCTAGACGTTCTCCAACCTCTCCTCAGGACCCCCAGACGTTCTCCAACGTCTCCTCAGGTCCCAAAACGTTCTCCAACCTATCCTCTGGTCCCTAGACATTCTCCAATGTCTCCTCAGGTCCCAAGACGTTCTCCAACCTCCCCTCTGGTCCCCAGACGTTCTCCAACTTCTCCTCTGGTTCCTAGACGTTCTCCAACCTCTCCTCGGGTCCCTAGACGTTCTCCAACCTCTCCTCAAGACCCCATATGTTCTCCAACCTCTCCCCAGGATCTCCAGACGTTCTCCAACCTCTCCTCAGGTCCCCAGACGTTCTCCAACCTCTCCTCAGGTCCCTAGAGGTTCTCCAACCTCTCCTCAGGTCCCCAGACATTCTCCAACATCTCCTCAGGACCCCTAACAGTTCCATGTATTTAACTATTCCACAGCTAACTCACCTGATTCAACTTGTCCACTAATCATCAAGCCCCTTTCACTAGGTCAATCAGGTGAGATAGTTCAGAGATACAACTAAATAGTGAAAGGTCTGGGGGGGGGTCCCAATGAGAGGTTAGAGAACTCCTGGTGTCTGATACCAGTTATGATTTTCCTGTCAGATGAGTTAGTTTTAACATAACCAGTCAAGAGCCCTTCAGCTGACAACACAATCAATCATTGCTGCTTTACCTCTCCTCCCTACGACTAGGAGTCATCCAGCCCTAGTGTCCATGGATGCTTTCCCAAACGGCACCCTAATCCCTATGTAGCGCACTACTTTTGATTATGGAAAGTAGATTATGAAAGTAGTGCACTATAAAGGGAATAGGGTGTTATTTGGGATGCATACATATTCATACACACTGTTCAGCATGCAGATTGGTCCTGCAGGCTATCATTGTCCCGACTCTCTCTCTCCTGTTTAGCCATGGGCTAACAATGTCTTGAGGATACTAGTGTCCTGTAACAGTAATCCTGAACATCCCATAATATTATCTCCCCTTTAGCTGTTGAGTAACATCTGAACTTAGTTCCTCCAGTGTTCTTCCGAGGACGAGCTGTTGATCCTCATCAGAGACACTGTTTGTTGTTGTTGTCCTCAGACAACCCTCTGAGAGATCAGCCACCATATCAGCCAGACTCCCTGTCTTGTCTCATCGCTGTAACTCTCCAACAGGCTTGGAAGATGTTGAAGGTAGAGTTTTGAGTCCTGCCCGAAACATGACCCGCCAAGCTGCTTCTTAACACACTGCCCGCTTAATCCGGAAGCCATCAATGTGTCAGAGGAAACACTGTTCAACTGACGACCGGGGTCAGCTTGCAGGCGCCCGGTCCGCCACAAGGTGTTGCTAGAACGAGATGAGCCAAGTAAAGCCCCCCCGGCCAAACCCTCCCCTAACCCAGACGACGCTGAGCCAAACCCTCCCCTAACCCGGACGATGCTGGGCCAAACCCTCCCCTAACCCGGAAGACGCTGGGCCAAACCCTCCCCTAACCCGGAAGAAGCTGGGCCAAACCCTCCCCTAATCCGGAAGAAGCTGGGCCAAACCCTCCCCTAACCCGGACGACGCTGAGCCAAACCCTCCCTTAACCCGGGATGCTGCTGGGCCAAGCCCTCTCCTAACCCCCGGAAGACGCTGGGCCAAACCCTCCCCTAACCCGGAAGACGCTGGGCCAAACCCTCCCTAACCCGGAAGACGCTGGGCCAAACCCTCCCCTAACCCGGAAGACGCTGGGCCAAACCCTGCCAAACCCCCTAACCCGGAAGACGCTGGGCCAAACCCTCCCTAACCCGGACGACGCTGGGCCAAACCCTCCCCTAACCCGGAAGACGCTGGGCCAAACCCTCCCCTAACCCGGAAGACGCTGGGCCAAACCCTCCCCTAACCCGGACGATGCTGGGCCAAACCCTCCCCTAACCCGGACGACGCTGAGCCAAACCCTCCCTAACCCGGACGACGCTGGGCCAAACCCTCCCCTAACCCAGACGACGCTGGGCCAAACCCTCCCTAACCCGGACGACGCTGGGCCAAACCCTCCCCTAACCCGGACGACGCTGGGCCAAACCCTCCCCTAACCCAGACGACGCTGGGCCAAACCCTCCCCTGGGCCAAACCCTCCCCTAACCCGGACGACGCTGGGCCAAACCCTCCCCTAACCCGGACGACGCTGGGCAAACCCTCCCCTAACCCGGACGACGCTGGGCCAAACCCTCCCAGCCGATGCGCTGGGCCAAACCCTCCCCTAACCCAGATGACACTGGGCCAAACCCTCTCCCTAACCCAGACGATGCTGGGCTAAACCCTCCCCTAACCCGGACGACGCTGGGCCAAACCCTCCCCTAACCCGGATGACACTGGGCCACACCCTCCCCTAACCCAGACGACGCTGGGCCAAACCCTCCCTAACCCAGCCGATGCTGGGCCAATTGTGCACCGCCCTATGGGACTCCAGGTCACGGCCGGTCGTGACACAGTCAGGGATCGAACCCCAGGCTGTAGTGACGCCGCAACACAGCGATGCAGTGCCTTAGCCGCTGAGACACTTGAGAGGCCATGACTAACTGTTAAACTAGGATTGTCTCTGTTTCTGCACTGTGGGAATATGACTAACTGTTTTCACAATGACACATTCCCAGTCTCTGTTTTCTCAGCGTTGTGGGAATATGAAGACCTGTTTAACTAGTCTCTGTTTCAGCGTTGTGGGGATATGAAGACCTGTTTAACTAGTCTCTGTTTCAGCGTTGTGGGAATATGAAGACCTGTTTAACTAGTCTCTGTTTCAGCGTTGTGGGGATATGACTACCTGTTTAACTAGTCTCTGTTTCAGCGTTGTGGGGATATGACTACCTGTTTAACTAGTCTCTGTTTCAGCGTTGTGGGGATATGACTCTGTTTCAGCGTTGTGGGGATATGAACCTGTTTAACTAGTCTCTGTTTCAGCGTTGTGGGGATATGACTACCTGTTTAACTAGTCTCTGTTTCAGCGTTGTGGGGATATGACTACCTGTTTAACTAGTCTCTGTTTCAGCGTTGTGGGGATATGACTACCTGTTTAACTAGTCTCTGTTTCAGCGTTGTGGGGATATGGGGACTATGAGCGTTGTGGGGATATGAAGACCTGTTTAACTAGTCTCTGTTTCAGCGTTGTGGGGATAATATGACTAGCCTGTTTAACTAGTCTCTGTTTCAGCGTTGTGGGGATATGACTACCTGTTTAACTAGTCTCTGTTTCAGCGTTGTGGGAATATGACTACCTGTTTAACTAGTCTCTGTTTCAGCGTTGTGGGGATATGACTACCTGTTTAGCGTTGTGGGGATATGACTACCTGTTTAACTAGTCTCTGTTTCAGCGTTGTGGGGATATGAAGACCTGTTTAACTAGTCTCTGTTTCAGCGTTGTGGGGATATGACTACCTGTTTAACTAGTCTCTGTTTCAGCGTTTGTTGGGGATATGACTACCTGTTTAACTAGTCTCTGTTTCAGCGTTGTGGGGATATGACTACCTGTTTAACTAGTCTCTGTTTCAGCGTTGTGGGGATATGAAGACCTGTTTAACTAGTCTCTGTTTCAGCGTTGTGGGGATATGAGACCTGTTTAACTAGTCTCTGTTTCAGCGTTGTGGGGATATATGTTTAACTAGTCTCTGTTTCAGCCTGTTTAACTAGTCTCTGTTTCAGCGTTGTGGGGATATGACTCACCTGTTTAACTAGTCTCTGTTTCAGCGTTGTGGGGATATGACTACCTGTTTAACTAGTCTCTGTTTCAGCGTTGTGGGGATATGACTACCTGTTTAACTAGTCTCTGTTTCAGCGTTGTGGGGATATGACTACCTGTTTAACTAGTCTCTGTTTCAGCGTTGTGGGGATATGACTACCTGTTTAACTAGTCTCTGTTTCAGCGTTGTGGGGATATGAAGACCTGTTTAACTAGTCTCTGTTTCACCTGTTTAACTAGTCTCTGTTTCAGCGTTGTGGGGATATGACTACCTGTTTAACTAGTCTCTGTTTCAGCGTTGTGGGGATATGACTACCTGTTTAACTAGTCTCTGTTTCAGCGTTGTGGGGATATGAAGACCTGTTTAACTAGTCTCTGTTTCAGCGTTGTGGGGATATGACTACCTGTTTAACTAGTCTCTGTTTCAGCGTTGTGGGGATATGACTACCTGTTTAACTAGTCTCTGTTTCAGCGTTGTGGGGATATGACTACCTGTTTAACTAGTCTCTGTTTCAGCGTTGTGGGGATATGACTACCTGTTTAACTAGTCTCTGTTTCAGCGTTGTGGGGATATGAAGACCTGTTTAACTAGTCTCTGTTTCAGCGTTGTGGGGATATGACTACCTGTTTAACTAGTCTCTGTTTCAGCGTTGTGGGGATATGACTACCTGTTTAACTAGTCTCTGTTTCAGCGTTGTGGGGATATGACTACCTGTTTAACTAGTCTCTGTTTCAGCGTTGTGGGGATATGACTACCTGTTTAACTAGTTTACCTGTTTAACTAGTCTCTGTTTCAGCGTTGTGGGGATATGTTTAACTACCTGTTTAACTAGTCTCTGTTTCAGCGTTGTGGGGATATGACTACCTGTTTAACTAGTCTCTGTTTCAGCGTTGTGGGGATATGTTGTGGGGATATGACCTGTTTAACTAGTCTCTGTTTCAGCGTTGTGGGGATATGACTACCTGTTTGGGGTTTCAGCGTTGTGGGGATATGACTACCTGTTTAACTAGTCTCTGTTTCAGCTGTTTGTGGGGATATGACTACCTGTTTAACTAGTCTCTGTTTCAGCGTTGTGGGGATATAGACCTGTTTAACTAGTCTCTGTTTCAGCGTTGTGGGGATATGACTACCTGTTTAACTAGTCTCTGTTTCAGCGTTGTGGGGATATGACTACCTGTTTAACTAGTCTCTGTTTCAGCGTTGTGGGGATATGACTACCTGTTTAACTAGTCTCTGTTTCAGCGTTGTGGGGATATGACCTGTTTAACTAGTCTCTGTTTCAGTGGGGATATGACTACCTGTTTAACTAGTCTCTGTTTCAGCGTTGTGGGGATATGACTACCTGTTTAACTAGTCTCTGTTTCGTTGTGGGGATATGACTACCTGTTTAACTAGTCTCTGTTTCAGCGTTGGGGATATGACTACCTGTTTAACTAGTCTCTGTTTTCTCAGCGTTGTGGGAATATGAAGACCTGTTTAACTAGTCTCTGTTTCAGCGTTGTGGGGATATGACTACCTGTTTAACTAGTCTCTGTTTCAGCGTTGTGGGGATATGACTACCTGTTTAACTAGTCTCTGTTTCAGCGTTGTGGGGATATGACTACCTGTTTAACTAGTCTCTGTTTCAGCGTTGTGGGGATATGAAGACCTGTTTAACTAGTCTCTGTTTCAGCGTTGTGGGGATATGAAGACCTGTTTAACTAGTCTCTGTTTCAGCGTTGTGGGGATATGAAGACCTGTTTAACTAGTCTCTGTTTCAGCGTGGGGATATGAAGACCTGGGGATATGAAGACCTGTTTAACTAGTCTCTGTTTCAGCGTTGTGGGGATATGTTTAACTACCTGTTTGACTAGTCTCTGTTTCAGCGTTGTGGGGATATGAAGACCTGTTTAACTAGTCTCTGTTTCAGCGTTGTGGGGATTTAACTAGTCTCTGTTTCAACTGTGGGGATCTCTGTTTAACTAGTCTCTGTTTCAGCGTTGTGGGGATATGAAGACCTGTTTAACTAGTCTCTGTTTCAGCGTTGTGGGGATATGACTACCTGTTTAACTAGTCTCTGTTTCAGCGTTGTGGGGATATGAAGACCTGTTTAACTAGTCTCTGTTTCAGCGTTGTGGGGATATGAAGACCTGTTTAACTAGTCTCTGTTTCAGCGTTGTGGGGATATGAAGACCTGTTTAACTAGTCTCTGTTTCAGCGTTGTGGGGATATGACTACCTGTTTAACTAGTCTCTGTTTCAGCGTTGTGGGGATATGAAGACCTGTTTAACTAGTCTCTGTTTCAGCGTTGTGGGGATATGACTACCTGTTTAACTAGTCTCTGTCTGTTTAACTAGTCTCTGTTTCTGTTTAACTAGTCGTTGTGGGGATATGACTACCTGTTTAACTAGTCTCTGTTTCAGCGTTGTGGGGATATGACTACCTGTTTAACTAGTCTCTGTTTCAGCGTTGTGGGGATATGAGACCTGTTTGAGTCTCTGTTTCAGCGTTGTGGGGATACCTGTTTAACTAGTCTCTGTTTCAGCGTTGTGGGGATATGACTACCTGTTTAACTAGTCTCTGTTTCAGCGTTGTGGGGATATGACTACCTGTTTAACTAGTCTCTGTTTCAGCGTTGTGGGGATATGACTACCTGTTTAACTAGTCTCTGTTTCAGCGTTGTGGGGATATGACTACCTGTTTAACTAGTCTCTGTTTCAGCGTTGTGGGGATATGACTACCTGTTTAACTAGTCTGTTTCTAGTCTCTGTTTTG
This sequence comes from Oncorhynchus tshawytscha, assembly GCF_018296145.1. Taxonomy (NCBI): domain Eukaryota; kingdom Metazoa; phylum Chordata; class Actinopteri; order Salmoniformes; family Salmonidae; genus Oncorhynchus; species Oncorhynchus tshawytscha. The sequence goes on from NW_024609468.1 coordinate 148,948, forward strand.
GGGATATGACTACCTGTTTAACTAGTCTCTGTTTCAGCGTTGTGGGGATATGACTACCTGTTTAACTAGTCTCTGTTTCAGCGTTGTGGGGATATGACTACCTGTTTAACTAGTCTCTGTTTCAGCGTTGTGGGGATATGACTACCTGTTTAACTAGTCTCTGTTTCAGCGTTGTGGGGATATGACTACCTGTTTAACTAGTCTCTGTTTCAGCGTTGTGGGGATATGACTACCTGTTTAACTAGTCTCTGTTTCAGCGTTGTGGGGATATGACTACCTGTTTGGGGATATATGACTACCTGTTTGAAGACCTGTTTAACTAGTAGTCTCTGTTTCAGCGTTGTGGGGATATGACTACCTGTTTAACTAGTCTCTGTTTCAGCGTTGTGGGGATATGACTACCTGTTTAACTAGTCTCTGTTTCAGCGTTGTGGGGATATGACATCATGTGCTTCGGCAGTTTCTTCCCCCCTGTTGAGACTCTTTATGATGCTGACACACACTGCTGTGTGCTTTGAGTCACACACACACACACCACACACACACACACACACACCACACACACACAGTGTTGTGGGGACACACACACACTCACAGATTCACCACACACACACACACACACACACAGACACACACACACACACACACCACAGGCTCACAGCTCTGAGGACATCTACCTGACATATCCTCCTTCAGACTGACTCCTGCTGACAGTCTCCTCAGTTCTCCAAACGCATCAATTATCAGACCTGGTGGAGAGAGAGAGAAGAAGAACCCAAGGCTCAAAGTTATGAGGACATCTAGACAGTCAGTCCTGTCAGTAAGACTAGACATCATGGGAGACAGAGACAGTCAGTCCTGTCAGTAATACTGGACATCATGGAGACAGAGACAGTCAGTCCTGGACAGACAACACAGCCCAGTCAGTAATACTAGACATCATGGAGACAGAGACAGTCAGTCCTGGACAGACAACACAGCCCAGTCAGTAATACTAGACATCATGGAGACAGAGACAGTCAGTCCTGTCCTGGACAGACAACACAGCCCAGT